>NW_022280204.1:77553-91465 GCF_004355925.1 Anarrhichthys ocellatus | reverse complement strand
GGGGGGGGGGGGGGGGGGGGTTGGGAGTGCAGAGAAGCTGCTATTATTATTATTACAATCCTCTAAATGTATGATGCAGCCACAAACAAGTTCTGCAAATCACAAACAAAACAAAAATACTAAAAAAAAAAAATCACGAAAAGTGTGTGACGTCATCAGCGCCCCCGCGAGGTCGTGATGCTCATTACGCACCATGTAATAACTGCTGCATGGATGACAGAGCTGTGAGTTAAACTCTCACTGCTGCACACATTCAGCACAGAAATTATCTGACTTTATTCCCATATTTAATATTTCATATTCAGACATTTATACCTGCAGTTCACCTTTGAGCCACACGAGGGAGCCTGGATGTTCGTATGGATCTGATAATTGGAGACATTCTATGAGGTTGAATCTAATGTGAAAAGGTGGAGCACACTCTGAGGGTTTTTAACTGATGAGAGGAAATGAAAAGAAATCAATAACACAAAAGTTGTGATTTCTGTATGTCTACTAAACAGCTGCTTTGCCTGCTCGAGGTGATGAGGAAACGGCAGTAAAAACAGTCAGCAACGTTCATTCACGCACACAACGTGCTGTTGGGTCGAGTTAGTTTGTCAGGTCCCAAGAAGAGGGTGAAGTTTGGTCTGTGATGCCGACTAAAGGTGGAATTACAACTTCTGAGTCCGTCACATGAAGCCTTTGAGCATCTAATCCAAAAACGCTACCAGAGGCGTGTACGCCGTCTCTACTTCACTCCTCCACAGTCCAAATATGGTCACTTCCTGTTCACTGGCTGCAAAAACAACAACATGTCATCTTGTTCTACCAGTCTGTTGTGGTCAGTCCACTGTTCTCCGTAGTCTGCTGGGGGAGCAGCGTTGGAGCCGGAGACATCAACAGACTTAACAAACTGGTTAAGAAGGCCGGCTCCATCGTTGGCTGCAAACTGGACAGCCTGGAACAGGTGGTGGGGAGGAGGACTCTGAAGAAACTATTACCCATATTGGATAACCAGGACCACCCTCTCCACCACCTACTGCAGGGACAGACTCTCTTATCCAATAACAAACACAACATTCAGTAAAAAACAACACTATTCCTCGTTTTTAATCCGTCAGCAGAGGAAGTCCTGTACTGTGGTATGTTTGAGCGAGCCGGATCCCTTTAAGAGGCCTCGCAGGCCCTGGTGCAGGTCTGGGAAGTCCTCCAGCTTCTGTCTGCTGGTGTCTTCCAACGTGATGTTTCGTTTTAATGTGAGGACGGGTCGACGTCGGTCGCTCATTCGTCACACCTGGAGGCTTTGAATGAGCGCTCAAACAAACTCCAACTCCTCCGTGTTCATCGACGTCTCTCGGAGGAGTAACAGCCCATGAATCACGAGGAGAGGATCGGCCTGTTGACTTTGTGGAACCGCAAATGGTAACAATTCATGTGTGACAACAGAACAGATCTCGTTATAATGGTCATTTGTGCTCTCTCTGTTTAAGGCGGAGCATCAGGTTACAGAGTCTGGCCTGCAGTGCTTCACTCATGTGAAGAAGAACTCAGGTGCTCGTTATTTGGCAGCAGTGATACAGAGGAGATTTAACAATGGTGTGTGTGTGTTCGGTGAAGCCTGTTACTTATACAGTAAATACAGCTGGATGAGAAGATCTCCTTCCTCATCTTCACGATGCCTTTTTTTATTAAATATTGATATCAGCCTGTCGGCACATGCAGCGAGACAGGAAGCAGTCAGTGGGAGGAAAACCTGGAGACTCATCAAACCTGGAACATGAAGTGAGAACCTCATCCAGGTTTTTACTTCTGTATTTTCTGAGAGTTTATTGGCAACCAAAGAGGAGTTTAGATTGTACGGTTTAAAAGTATTTTACAGACTTGGGTCCAACATTTTTTAATACTCGCTATAATTGAACACTACTTTTAAATCACAAGGAATAAATAAAAACTCAGTAGTTTAGTTGTCTCAACCTAAGTAGCTTAGTTGTCTCAACCTAAGTAGCTTAGTTGTCTCAACCTAAGTAGCTTAGTTGTCTCAACCTAACTAAGTAGTTTCCTGTGAAAATGGAAGTTTATTTTGAAAAGACTGTCTTTATGTAACGAGTGGAAATTGACAGGTGTTGCTGAACTTTTGTAGGAAAACATTAAAAGTGTTACACTTCGTAAGATATCGTACGAACCGTTGTATCAGGAAGTGTTGCCTTATTGGTGCGTATACCTTCATTTTAGGGAAAACATCTGTGTTTAGACCCTTTCCTTCTTTCAACAAAATACATGAAACTACTCAGTGTGTTTGTGTTAAATATACAACGAGGATCCTTCATGAGGGAAGCAAAGTCTGTATAACTTTGCTCTAACAGGCCGAGAACCTTCTGCATTAAACCAACTAACAACCAAATATATTAATAATACAATATTTATTCACAGCAGCGTCGTGGACATTACTGACGTCAAACCAGCTGATACTTTGGTTTTAAATGAGCAGATCAACATTTGTAATTACAAAATGTATCTGGTCCAGAAACTTGTAACTAAAACAAAAGTTAAAAATAAATCTAAAATCAGTTTTTATTTCTGATGAGCAGAGAATCTGAATGAAACGACATCCTGACAAAAGTAAAGATGGACGAACCTGAACATTTGAAACCTTTAATGCAAAAAAAAAAAAAAAGGTCAAATTTAAACCGATTATTGTAGACGGGCACCAAACAGCCAGCTTCTGTCTCCACGTATGAAACCCGAACTGCTCAAGAAGAAACACACACACACACACACATCTCAGATGACACTGCAGATATGCTGCTTCATGGAGGACTTTGATGTCTGCACTGCAGACAAACTGAACCGGTACCGTTGGCCGCAGGTTTCAGAGCTTCCCTCAGATAACATTCCAGAGTGACGAGACAGAAAAGTGGAGCCGGAGACGGAGCGTCCGACTGAACCGCACGCGGGTTTAGAGAAGACGTGTAAAAGAAGCAGCAGAAAATACGCCGTGTGTTTTATCAGGACGACGAACGGGAAAGATTCATCTTTAAAGAGGAACGGATCAACTTTTGGGGAAATGTGCTTCTTTGCTTCTTTGCTGAGATTTAGATGAGAAGGTCAATAAGGCCGGAGCCTGGAGACGCTTAGTGTAGGAGACATTTATTTCATGCTGGTATTTAGTTATTATATACGTATATACACGAGTAGGCAAGTACAGGACCAGCATGCACCAGGTTTTTTATCAGAGCAGGAGAGGCAGCGACAGGATTCTCTTTGTCATTTCTTTGCTTGTTTATAATTCTGTCCGGACAATGAACTCGTTTGTCTGCATGAAGCACAAACCCGCGGTGTGTCAGTGGCCCTTTCATTCATGTTTGCTTTTGCTTTTTGTCTGAGACAAACGGCCACTACACCGAGGTTAGCATGGAGACTGGAAACAGTGACCCAACCCAACATATCAGGGCTCACTAATAGGTGGGCCGCGGTCCGGTTCCGGTCCCGAACACCGTTGTACGCGGATGGTTTATGCGGACCCGGACCTAAAACTGATGATCAATAAATTCTAACAGAGCGCTTCTATTTCTTACCGGCACAGCTTTTCCAGCCTGTACGGCACTCGTTCAGCGTCCAGGAAACACTAATCACATGCGTTGTAGTTCATATGTGTGTATTCCTATAAGCGTCGCAACTCCAGTGACATTTGCACACACGGGAAAGAGACCCAACAGTCAGAGAAGTTATTTCACATTGTGTTCTCTAAGAAGAGAAATGTGACCAGAGACTTCAACCAGGAATGGACAGAATCGTACGTCTTCATTCTTCCTACAGGCAGTTTAAACC
Organism: Anarrhichthys ocellatus; assembly: GCF_004355925.1. NCBI lineage: Eukaryota > Metazoa > Chordata > Actinopteri > Perciformes > Anarhichadidae > Anarrhichthys > Anarrhichthys ocellatus. Next base: position 87,655 of record NW_022280204.1, on the reverse strand, counting down.
AGGACGTCTCACATGTTCAGAGAATGTGAAGCGTCACTACGAGACAAAGCACAACTCTTTTGAGCAAACGCACCCACTCACATCTGATATGAAGGTACAAAAAATGGGCAGATGTTAATACACCTGTTGGCTACTTCAAAAAAAAATAAATAAATAATATATATATATATATATATATGACTAAATCATAGAACAAGTTAAGACGTTATTTGGTGTCGTAAATTCTCTCTAACTGGACCTCACTGAACTTTAATTGAATACCTCTGCAATATATTAACACATTCCCCCGTTACAACGCCTCTAAACTCCAGAAAGTCACAACAGAATAGTCCTGCATGCAAAGAACCTGGACAAGCACCACTTGGGATTTGAACGGATAAAAAAAACAAAAAACAGATTAAAGTGTAACTTCCTCCCGAGGTCTGGATCCACCCGCTGCATACAGCCGGACACGTTGAGCTGGTGTCACGTGACTCGTCACCGTCAAAACATGTGATCGATCAAAAAAGGTCACCATCAAAAATGTCATGTGACTTTTTACATTGCTTTTTTTTAAATCACCATTTATTTTCATAATAAAATCACATATCAATTTAAGAGATTGTTGGAATATATATATATATATATATATATATATATATCCCAAAGTTTTCGGTCATTTTTCTAATAGTTCAAACTGTTCTCAGCGTTAGAAATGCAGATTATTGCAGATACGCATGAATAACTTCCTGTTTCTGTAGAATATATAAAAAGATCCTCATAAGCAATAAAACGTGCGAGTGAAGAAACGCTTCCTACTTTTGGACATGAGTTTCTCTCCACCGCCGCCTTTAAACACAAAAACAAGCACATCTGATCACACACACACGTAGAATAAAAGTACTCCAACTGTGTCTACACTCAGAGACTAAAGGTCACACACACACCTCATGTGTCTTTACCTCTCAGATCTTGTTCACTCTCTTATTCCGACGCGGAGGGATCCAGGTGAACGACACACGGCTGCCGGATGACACTGACGAGCCATCAACAGGTGACGAGAGCCAGGTGAGTGTGAGCCAAACAGCCCACCCTCAAACACAGCAGGTATGCCAACCTCATTGGTTGTGTCTCCAGGATGAACACACCCACAGAGTGGCGGGACCACGCTGTGGTGCAGCTGCAGCGCTGACTCATAACAACAACATAAAAAGGTTAGATTATAATCATTAACTTCCTGTTCACACTTCTTGTTTTTATTTGCAGAAAGAAGATGATCAATAAAAGCTATTACGACACCAGAGAGACCTGAGACTTTAACCAGGAATGGACAGACTCGTACATCTTCATTCTTCCTACAGGCAGTTTAAACCAGGACGTCTCACATGTTCAGAGATCGTGAAGCGTCACTACGAGACAAAGAAGTCTTTTGAGCAAACGCACCCACTCACATCTGATATGAAGTCACAGAAAATAAAAGATCTGGGCACAAATACCCGACAGTGAGAACCCGGAGGCACGCAGGAGGAGCAGGTCTAGCTCCACAACGCCATCTGATGGACGGACTGAGGAGCTCTGCTTAAAACACACCAAAGTCATCACTTTATCCGACTCATAATTTCTGAGCTTATCCCTCGGTGTCATTGGAGGGAAGCGTTGAAAACACACGAGGCTCTCACCGGACGTAAATAAATACAATCTATCACTAAGAACTTCATTCTTCCAGACAGCAGCGATGGTACATTGGGTTTAATCAAAGTACTGCACCTGGTACTTCTTCTCCAGACTCAGATATTGTACTTTTTACATTATTTGAGAGTAACCGGTTACGTTATAATATCAAGATTAAACATGTAATACATGTGATTAGTGAGGATCATATTGGGAAAACTTGAGTTCCTGAATCGGGACAAAATTTGAGATATGGGCGTAAATATAAAACAAACACGCCCATGAGACACAATGAAAGAGACAAGAGAACAATGTGAGGGGAGAGAACGAGCCCGTGAAAGAGATTCAGACTGATTCCACCAAACAACAACCATGTGTTCAAAGAAAAACCGACCATAATATAAATGTGATGCCGGTCCCTCCAAAAGAAAACCGCCTACGTCGTGGTGTTATTTATCGTTTCGCTGTTTTGTCAGCAGCAATGTTCTACAGGGGCCTGTAGTAACTTCCTTCCTTATGTTATTGGCTGGAGGCACTGTTGAGGTGCCCTTGAGCAAGGCACCAAACCCCCAAAACCCCCAGAGACCACAGAGCAGCTGGACTCCCCGGTTGTCATGAATCGACAGGCTTTTACTTGATGACATAAATGAGACAACGAGCACAAAGCCTCACACTTTACAACCGTTCCCTTCGAGTTCATTGAAGACACGTTTCATGAACGAGGCCTCAGCAGGAGGACACATCACGCTCCACGATGAGACGTTTGGAACGCGGCCTTCGATACCAAACAGCTCTGTGCAACACTGAAGCTCCAACTGCTGACACGACGGGTTTAACGTGGAATCATTTGTCTCCCTTCTATTACTCTGTGTGCGTTTTCTAATCAGTTCCCTGATTGAGACATTTAGGGATTCATATCGGCGTGAAGTTAATTCAGGGAATGAGATGAACTCCTGGCGAGAGGAAGGGGGCTGTGGATGGTGACTGGTAGCACGAATCCTACAAATACACATGAATTTATATAGAATCACTGACAGCATATGATGCAAGTTGATATTCCCAAAGTGTAACGTTTGAAAATGTTTCTTTAAGAAGAGACTCTACAGGTGAACATATTTCACTGACAGATATCACCATGAAACCTCACCAGTGCATCACTCACATTAAGAGGATTATTACTTGTATTACAAGCTTTCTGAAATGTGTTTAAATATGCAAATGAGGCACCAACTTTTGGTGCAGTGTGAAAGAAGACGAGTTCTGGAAGATAAACTAAAATCTGTAAATTGATGAGCGTATGATAAGTGATGTTTTTGCTTCACTGTCTCACCTTGAAGGAGGAACATCTCTGGTACGTCAGCCTGCCTGTCATCATCTGAACACAGCAGAACGCTCTGCAGCCAACGCAATGTTTAAACCTGCTTCAACTCTGGAAAAGAGGACATTAGTCTCATTAACATCAAACACTGTGATGTATTATTAACGGGTGCTTTGATCGTTCACATGAGGAAGTAGACTAGAGAGTGACACTGCTGTGGCTCCATCTCTCAGCTCCTCCTGTAGACCACCTGATGGTGCGTTAGATTTCTCCACCACTGCGTTATGAACAGGAGCTGGAGTCTCCGTCAGTCAGAGCTCCTCCTCCTCATTCCTGCTCCGCTGTTTGTTGGATCTTTAAAATATGTTCTTTCCTTCAAAGTGAATCATTTCAACACTAAATGTACAGCATCATGCTCGGGAGAACTTCCTTTGACACCACATGATTGTTTTAGAGTCGTCACCTTAAAATAACAGCTTCAAGATTATTTTGGGTTTTCCGGACAAGTACCTCACACCCTGAAACGACGATGACCTTCATCATGACTCATAGCTGCATGAGTTCTTCTGTGGAATTGTGTTTGGAGAAAACTTAAAGAGAAGTCGTATAGAAGTCTATGAGAAAATGACTCTACTTCTCTCTTGATTTATTACCTCAGGAAACATTGTAAACATGAGTTTATGGTCTCAATCTCTAGTTTCAAGTCTTCTTCAATACAGCATGATGTTCATTTAGTACATTATGGTCCATTTAGAGTCACACAGACCATAAAGCAGGGGATGCTTTAGGGCGGGGCTACACGGTGATTGACAGGTCTCTACCAGAGACCTGTCAATCAGTCCAGATATGGTCACTTCCTGTTCACTGGTTGAGAAAAAACCAAGATGGTGACGGCAAAATCACAGAAGACAAGGCTTCAGAACATCCACAAACCAATAAGTGACGTCACGATGACTACGTCCACTTCTCATAGTTTATGGTTTTTAGTGAAAGTGGATCATATTTTATGGAGAAAATCGCTACTTTTCGTTCATATTTATGACAGCGGCGTATAAGTGGAACTGTGATGACCACATTTGATGCTGCTGTTTTCGTTGCAGTAATTATTCAGTGTGTTTGTACTCAGTCAGCCCCCCTCTTTATACTACTTCTCGTTTCCAAACATAGGAAACCCCTCATGCATGCAGTAGTAGAACATGGTGCATGTTGACTTGTAGGCAGTTGTTTTCATGAAGATAAAAGCCGACTTTCCTTCCTGAGATAAACTCTGCTGCTTAAATCCGTTTTAATATCCTCGTTTGTTTCAAAGTGAAGCCTCACAGAAGATCTTCTTCTTCTGAGTCACCGCTACGTCGCTGCTCCTCCACAGCGTCACGTAGAATGAACACTATATATATTATTCAAAGTCATCTGTTGACTGAGACCCTGCAGGAGAACAAGCGAGACATCAAACTGAGCCGTCATGAGCAGATATACTTTCATTACAAATTAAAAGGTACTTTCAGAACATCTCTTGGATCCATTTGAAGGCCTCACAGAACGTAATCACTCTCACGTCCACGACGTTGAAATCACACTGAAGCACAAACATCACTTCATGGTTCCTCACCGGCTCATCGATAAGTGAGTACAATACAACATCCGGCTCGTAAAACAACATATAAAGTCAACATTATTATCAGAGTGAGCTCACGAGTGAAGCGTCTCACTTCCTGCTGTGGTGCACGCGCTCAGTGTCGAGCAGAAGGAAGACGACGTTTATGAGCATTTCAACCATCCTGGAAACTCCAGATTCATCTCCTTAAATAAAGATTCAACGTTATTAACTTTGGTCTTTTGTTGTTATTTGATAATAAATAATAAAAACATTGGATATCGGGGGGCGAGTTCAAATTTACGTTGAGGAAGCAGATTTGTGACCCGGAGTAAAAAATAAACCTATAAATGTTTATAACCTCAGTCCTTCCTCCATGCGTCCCCATGCACCGTCAGCTCACTTATTGTTTTAGTTATGATTCAGTAAAAAGCATTCCATCCCCAGTCCGTCTCTTTCCAACTGGACCCCCAGCATCCTCCTCACTGGGGTCCCAGTCCTCCCAGTCCTCCCACGGTGCTCTGGCCGTCGCTGTGGTCGCCCCCCCACAGGCGGTAAAACTGACTGAAGTCCACGTAAGGAGGGACCCTCCCCGTCTCGTCCGGCTGAGCCGCCTGGCTGCCTCTCTGCCGGAACAGGCTGCCGTCTCCGGAGCTGGAGCTGGAGCTCTGCGTCTGGGTGTTGGTGGACTGGAGGGTGGCTGTCGGGCTCTGGCTGCTGGGGAGAGAGGAGGAGGAGGAGGAAGAGGAGGAGGAGGAGGAGGAGGAGGCAGGTACGAGGGTGGGGATGGAGGAGGAGGAGGCAGGTACGAGGGTGGGGGAGGAGGAGGAAGAGGCAGGTACCAGGGTGGGGGAGGAGGAGGAGGAGGAGGAGAGGAAGGGATCCGTGTTGCGGGTGGAGAGGCAGAGGAGGGAGGTGGAGAGAGGGAACGGGCGGGGGGGAGGAGGAATGATGGAGAGAGAGAAGAGGAAGGCGGAGAGGGGGAGAGGGGAGAAAAGGAGTTCAATTATGGGCTGCATTATGTCGACGGAGGCCTGGCAGGTAGAGGGGTAACACGAGCTACAGGAGAAAGGAAAGGAAAGGAGAGGACAAGAGTGTAGGAGACGGGACAAGAGTGTAGGAGACGGGACGGAGGAAAGACAGACACAGATGCGAGTCAGACAGACAGGACGGAGTGAAAGTCATCAAAAGGAGGACGAAACACAGAAAGCCGGTTCCCTCCTGGACTCGAGGCTGTGGGTGATTCTTCTGATGTGAAGGAAACACATCTCTACTTGAAGTGAAGATCATCACGTGTGACCGGGTCAAGGGTTCGATTCCACAGTATTCATTGTGCTTCATTGGGCCTCATGCGTGACTGCACTGTGCACAGTGTTCAGTGTTCACGAGTGCAGGTTGTCTCCACTAGTTGGTGGTGAAGAAAAGAAGCTTGTTAACACCGTCTTATGTCTTTGAGACGTATTGAAGTGTAACGACGGGTATCAATACTAGTACACTTATCGGTTCCTAATCAATACACTTATCGGTGCTTTTTTATTATATTGTGAGAATTAATAACGAAAATAAACAGTTTTAAATACTTCTCCAGCTGTTGTTGATCAGCCTTCTGTGAAAAGGACTCATGGAACAATGAGGAAGTGAAAACCATGCTGACACATAAATAAGCATCGTAGTGGAGGGACACAGGGGAGCGAATATTAAGCCTACCTAAAGTAAATATAGCGAGGGAGGGAAGAGGGAGTTATCTAAAACACAGCCAAAATAAACTGAGGGAGGAATGAAGCTCACACAGTGAAAACAACAGCAGAGAGAGAACGGAGGGAACGTTTAAGTTCAGGCAGCGGAAACACAACAAGAGGGAGGACAAACGTCAAGCTCACCCTGACTGAACATAGGAGTAAAGGGAGAACCAGGAGAGGAAAACAAGCTCACCCTGGTGTGGGGGTTCCTTCCTCCAGGGTGGAGGCGGTGTTGGTTCCATTGGTGAGAGTATTTTGTGAGGGCATGACCAGTGAGAGGGTGACGCTGGTCTTACTGGTGCTCTGGCTGTTGGAGTAGGGCACTGACACTGGGTAGATACGTCCACCTGAGAGAAGGACGGACAGGTAAACGGTTTACATTCTTATTAGATGTATAAAGCAGTAGTTACCACCTGAGAGTCAAAAAATAATCAACAACAGCAAAGAAAGTAATTAACTCCATAAGATTATGTTTTATTTTTAGTACATTGATACGACGCCGTATTAAGAGACATTGTACGTAGAAAAAATAATAATTAAGGTGCACATTTAAGGTCAATTATGTTTTTTTGTGTGTCTAATTTTGTCTCATTTTTTTGTGTATCTATGCTTGTGACGACACGGTGATTGTGGGATAAAATCACGAGTGTTTCTTTATCTCTAAATCTGATTGCTACGGTATAATCTGCGTTGGTGCCGCCGGTATGAAGGTCTGTCCCCTCGTGGAGGATTTCCATAAAACCCAAACTGATCCCAGAATGCCCTTCTTCTTTACCCTGCGTGGGCGTGAGCGTCCCGTCGGCCAGCGGGTAGTTGAGCGTGCGGATGAGCAGCGTCATGTCCTCGTGTCGTAAGCAGAAGGTCGCCCGCTGACGGCCGGACACGTAGACGTCGTGGTGCAGACGCTTCACGCGCTCCACCACCGACTGAGCCACTGCCTCCAAGACGCTCTGCAGGGCCAACTCCGCCGCCACCATCGCTACGATCTCCTACGGGACGGAACCGCAGAGGAGAAGGATGTTAAAGAGGAGGAGGGGGAGGGGGAGGAAAAGGAGAATGATGTTAAAGAAAGAGTGGAGGAGGAAGAGGCCTAGGAGAAAGAGGAAGAAGAGGAGGACGAACAGGAAGAGGAGAATGATGTTAAAGAGTGGAGGAGGTTAAGAAGGAGGAGGAAAAGAAAGGACGAGGAGGAGGAAGAGGCCTAGGAGAAAGAGGAGGAGGAGGAGGAGGAAGAAGAAGAGGAGAATGATGTTAAAGAGTGGAGGAGGAGGAAGAGAAGGAGGAGGAAGAGGAGGAGGAAGAGGAAAATGATGTTAAAGATTTGAGGAACTGAAGAAGAGGATGAGGATGAAAGTAAAGTACAATAAAAACAACAACAAAGTGGTGAGAATGTTGGCTGAAGTGGGCGGTAACTACCAGGATGGATCGGCTCACCCGATTGGATGAATGGGCTCACCTGATTGGATGAATGGGCTCACCTGATTGGATGAATGGGCTCACCTGATTGGATGAATGGGCTCACCTGATTGGATGAATGGGCTCACCTGATTGGATGAATGGGCTCACCTGATTGGCTTGTTCGGGGCCGTGGGCGGACTCGAGGGCATTGATGAGACCTTCAGACATCAGCAGCAGGAAGCCTGTCACGCTGTCCAGAGAATGGCTGCCGTGAATCTCCGGCTCGGCGATGACCGGCCTCGTCTTAGCCGCACTGAAGGAGGACGGGAGGAGACGGAAGGATGCGAGAGCAGAGGAGTTTAGTTGGGATAGGGAAGGAGAGAAGTGGACGAAGAAGAGAGACACCGGACCTCAACACAATGAAACTAAATGATCTCTTACGCTTTGTCCACATCACATTTCCTGCCTCCTCTTTGAAGATAGAGATCATATTGAGTTTTATTGAGGATCATAACTGCAGTGAAACACTGACTATGGAGAAGAACCTCTAATAACCACACTTCTAAACTTCACTACTGTCTCTTTAAAATGTTTCAACAGCCACCACAATTTACCTTCACACACAGTTCTTTAAAAACACGTCACTCGTCTGTCTGAATGCTAAATAAGAAGCTACATCTAGCAGAGCGTTATCTCAAACTGGAGTCTAGAGTCTATTAACAGACGTTATATCTTGTTTCTTTAATCTGTACATTAACAGAAATCCAACAACAGAAACCTGAATACAGAAACAGGGACTTCCTGGAATTCACTGTGCCGGGACAGGAAGTAGTTTGTTTGTTCGACTTGTTTCAAAAGACTGTTTTCAGAGCTTAAGTGTTGACAATATAGATTCTGCTGTCGGATCTGTGCGTCCATAATAATGAATATCAATAAAGAAGAAAGCAGGAGAGTAAAGAAGAGTTCACAGTGTTTCACCTGAGCAGCTCGATCTCATTGTAGTTGAACTTGACCCGATAGTCTCCGAGTCTCCTGGTGCTGCTCTGACCTGAGATCTGACCCGCCTGACGGACACGAGATGAATCCACACCTGTAGAGAAGAACAGTGAGAGGATGAGGAGGAGGAAGAGGAAGAGGAGGAGGAGACACCACCGCTAATCATGCCGACCATGACCAGATCACGTGACGGTCTGACGGTGTGACGGTCTGATGGTGTGAGGGTGTGAACCGTCTGACGGTGTGATGGTCTGATGGTGTGACGGTCTGATGGTGTGAGGGTGTGAACCATCTGACGGTGTGATGGTGTGACGGTCTGATGGTCTGAACCGTCTGATGGTGTGAACCGTCTGACGGTGTGATGGTCTGATGGTGTGACGGTCTGATGGTGTGAACCGTCTGACGGTGTGATGGTGTGACGGCGTGATGGTCTGATGGTGTGAACCGTCTGACGGTGTGATGGTCTGATGGTGTAATGGTGTGACGGTCTGATGGTGTGATGGTGTGAATCGTCTGACGGTGTGATGGTCTGATGTTGTGATGGTCTGATGGTGTGATGATCTGAGGGTCTAACGGTGTGATGGTGTGACGGTCTGATGGTGTGACGGTCTGACGGTCTGATGGTGTGACGGTCTGACGGTCTGATGGTGTGACGGTCTCACCCAGAGCAGCCAGCCTCTGCAGCTCGTCCTCGTTGTCGGTGCTGTGCGGACGGCCGATCTGGAGAACCTGGTTCTGACCATCGCTGCTGGACTTGCACAGCAGAGCCCGGTTGGTCCCTGGAATCCCAAAAACAAACAAAAAACACATTTGAGGATTCACAAAGCGAGAATGTGGACTCTGGTAAGATGAAGTTCATGGTGTTCCATTTCATGTTGTGTTCCTCGGCCTTCAGGTACGGAGAGTTATCTTTAACCAAAGGCATTAAAACTGACTGATCAATACCACGATCGTTAATTATTCAGCACCGGAGCTCGTTTAATACCGGGTTTCTGAACACACCTCTACCTTCAGATACGTAAAACGTGAACTCTCCCTACGTAGACGTAAATAGTTTTGGGTAATACCTTCATAAATCCCTCTAAATGTTACACACTTTTCCTTTCATTGACGCAGCGTTTTAATGACGGCTGTTAAACGCCCGCTGCCTCGACTCCTCCAGTCTCTTCCTCGCCTCCTCCGCTCGCAACGGACGGGAGAGGAGAGGAGAGGAGGCTAGGAAAGGAATCGATGACGTACACAGACTGAGGAACGAGAAGAGCTCTCATTCATCTCCGCTCTGCTGTGACTCTCTGTGGTACTTTATATGTGAAAAGCAAAGCCAACGATGCCTGTTGTACATCCAGATACCCTTGACGCGCGCACGCACGCACGCACGCACGCACGCACGCACGCACGCACGCACGC
>NW_022280204.1:64588-77543 GCF_004355925.1 Anarrhichthys ocellatus | reverse complement strand
CACGCACGCACGCACGCACGCACGCACGCACGCACGCACGCACGCACACGCGCACACACACACACACACACACACACACACACACACACACACACACACCAGCTAGAATGAGAAGCTGTGGCCCCTGAGGGTCGGTGTGTCTGTGTGTGTCTGTAGTGTTTAGCTGCTGTAGAGACAGGAGGTCTTCAGGACAGCAGACATTAAAAGAAACATGTTTAAAGGATGTGGAAGCCTTCCAGACGCAGACCGTTGTGGGTTTTGTGCAATAAAGGGAATAAATACAGAGTTTTAACATTGTTTTAACTATAAAGAGCAACAATAGCGACGGTTCCTGATGTTAAGACTCAAAAGGTCTTCACATGTCAGGAAATATGTATCAGCTAAATTAAATAGTTTACAGGATGTTAAACCTGTTTCTTTATAATGCATTTAATACTTCTTTATTACATAATAAGGTAATGAAGTAGTTTATGAACATGGGATATGAGTTGACAGATTATAATCCTTCCTCTCTACAACGGATCAGATCAGCACAACAAACAGGAGCAACTATTAGATCATAAACGTGTGTAATCTTGACATCTGCTGGAGACGTGTGTGTGTGTGTGTTCATACCAACACTGGCGATATAGAGCTTGTTGTTGAGGATCAGAGCCACTACGGCCGTCGCTCCTCCAGACACCTCCTGCTCCAGCTCCTTCAGATGCTCCTGCACCTTCTGATTGTGGTGGAATGACAGGGGGGGGTAACAGAGGAGAGAATCAGCACGAGGGTGCGGATCAGGAAATAAAAGAGGAATGAGCAAGAGGCTTAAGACGAGGAGGAGTGGAGGAGGAGGAAGAAAAGGAGGCGAGATGAGTAAGAACACCGGAGATGAAAGAACAGAGAAGAAGCGTGAGAACAGAGAAAAGGGAGATTATGACGAGATGTTTTTCGGTGTGTGTGAACCTCGTGTGTGTGTGTGTCTGGACCTCGTTGTGTGTGTGTGTGTGTGTGTGGACCTCGTCGTGTGGTTGGAGGTAGTTGGACAGGTTAGCTTTCTCAGCCAGAGCGCCATCTATCGTCTCAAAGTAGCTCTTCTCCACCACATCGAAGGCCTGCGACAACGACAACAACACACACACACACACACACACACACACACACACATCAAACACACGCTCCAAAGATCGTAGACATTCATGTGAATCAAAGTTTGAAAGAAGTGACTATAAAAAGTGTGAGACAATCAGTTCTCCTCACGCTGAACGATGAAAATCCTCACTCTTCCCAGAATATAAACTCATCATACTACGTAATACTTAGTACTACACGTGAAGCGTGTAACACACACACACACTCACACACACACCGACCTGAGTGAGGATCCTGCGGACGTCGCTGTCCGTGTGACTGGAGTTGAGCTGTCCGAGCAGCAGCTCTGCCGTCAGACACTGGGAGGCGAAGCTGGCCACTCTGCTGCCGTCGTAACCGTTAAAAACCCCGTACAGGAAGCAGCCGTCCTCGCCTCTGAGTGGTAGAGAGAGAGGAAAAAACAACTCTAAATGGACCATAATGTACTAAATGAACATCATGCTGTATTGAAGAAGACTTGAAACTAGAGATTGAGACCATAAACTCATGTTTACAATGTTTACTGAGGTAATAAATCAAGAGAGAAGTAGAGTCATTTTCTCATAGACTTCTATACAACCAGAGGAGTCGCCCCCTGGTGGACACTAGAGAGAATGCAGCGTGAGTGTCTCACCTGAACCTCAGGTGTCCGTCCTCGTTGGGGTGGCTCACCGTTCCTTTACCATCGGGGCCGTATACACAGTTGGTTGCGGTGCCGACACCGCACATCTCACACAGCGGGAGGTCGTCTGTCCAGCTCTGATGCTGCCGAAGGACAAAAATATACAAATAAAATGTTATCCATCTATACATATACACATCTATAGATCTATGGAAATATGTATTGTTTTCTCCATAACTCTATATAATAATAATATATATATATTATAATTATATAAAGTATATGCTAATATTCCGAGCAATGTAAAGCCAGCACCAGTCACACTTTTGTCACCTCCTTCTGCTGTCGTTAACAGAAACTGCCCCTGGTGTTTACGACACTAATAAATCGCTTTACGTTGAGGTTGAAGTTGGTGGCTAACGTTAGCTAGCCGATGCTAATACTGTCGGCTAAACTAAACTAGCATAAAACTAAACTAGCTAGCATTAGCATCACTGAACCAAACGAAATAACAGTAAAAGGGAACACAACAAACAGAGACTACCACTGGAGGAGATGAAGGACATCTAATACAATATTTAAAGCAGCACAAGAGTGACATTACATGTTAGTGAGACCGACAAATAGCGGAGCTTATAACGTAACTTACGCTTTGCATCAAATTCCTGCGCTGGGCCGCCATGTTGGACGGTGCTTGTTGCGTTCACGGCTTCATTGTGAAGGTCGAAATTACAAGCTTCGTTGTTATAAAAACACACCCTGCAAGTGGAAAATGATTTATAATACGATTAAATGATTAAATTACATTTTTCGTGGTTGCTATGATAGTGCATTGTTATTAATATAAAATACCAGGAAACCTAATACGCAAACTGGCATTTAGCAATTTTAGATCAGGTATTTCTTCTAAATCCTAAATTTACGACATCACTTGAAGGCAGCATACGTATACATCCGTCAAACTCTTGAATTTTGTATTTATTTTTTATTGCGATGTGTTCGTTGTACAGTTGCTATTTAAAACGTTTCCAGTACAATGCTCTTCAATTGATGCAATAGTTAATAAAAATGAGGAAACAAACACTTCCGGTTTGTTGCTACATTGGTTTTTATTAGACAATAACGCCGCCTTATGGTTTCGTTATGAACTACAACAATAATCTACATTTAGAGCATAATTTTATAGATAATTTAGTCTTCGTGACATTTGAAAATGTATGCATGGCTACAAGTATACTTGTAAGTTTTACTTTGTTCGCTTTGTCTATATATTCTGGTAGATTAATGATACATGTATCTGTTAATATGATATAAATGACTTTATTTCTGAGAACAAGTGCATAATTAGATGGTAGCCTACACTTTGTTAATTAAATACGTTTTTTTCAAGCTTACTACAAGCCTAGTTCTCAGGAAACTGATCTGAAGTCAGCCAGTAACCGTCTTGCTCAACAGGGTGGGTTAAAGACATTAATGTGATTTTATCATTCGCCAAATGAAAAGTTCTCGTCGTAAAACCTGCACTTAAATGTGATTATACTGCAGCTGCTCTGTGTCACAGCTGAACTGAGAATGAGTTTATAGCGACAGCACATCTGTTACTTTATTAGTAAAAACATTTCATAAGCGTTCCCTGTACAAACATCTGATAAAGTGTGAGGCCGTGTGGTGAATGTAGATGTGTGAGTAGTATCTATAACACTGCAGCTTATTAAAAATAAACAACAGAGGACAAAGAATAAAAAAGTCCTTCATACCATGATCTGTATTTTCTTTATTTTTATTGGTTAAAATCAAACACACATTTGTTCACAATCTGTTTCATAAATCTAACCTCACAACGGGTTTCACAAAGGAACGTCACACATTGACACGTCTACGTGGTTGTACAGTATAAAGTATACATATGTGCATATATACTTTCATAATTTGGTCACATTTTTTGTTGCTGTTTTTTTTTTTTTTTTAATAGTTAGTATTATTATCCCAAAATAAAATAAAAACATCTCCTTCCCCAGAAAGCAACAAGAGGGATGAAGCATCGCTGACCTCGGCACATATCGTATCACAATAACACGGGAACACAGATCTTCTTTCTCTTGTCTTTTTCTTTTTTTTCATACAGAATTAGCATAATGCCCTAAAATAAAGCATAATCTTTTCTTTTTTTAAACAATCTAATATACTGAATTATAGATTTACATATATTTATAGAGATAGGTGTACTTTATTCTTTAAGAAAATGGAGCAATGCGTGTTCATGAATACTCAGGATGTTCACTGTCGCCTCGTCTGTAGACGTGTTGGAATGAAGAGTGAACCGATAATTAACAGTCAGTGCTGATACAAATCAGTTTAGGACGCTCTACAATGAACACAAACGCCTGTTTTATTTAATGTACTTAAAGAGTAACTAAACATCAAACCGCTCTTTCTACAGCGGAACACCACGTGTATGTATTTAATGTGTTCTTGATGGATTCAGATGAATGTAAAATATTTGAATTCCACATATTGTCTTATAAATATGAATAGCGACCGTCCTCCACAGGTTGATGTTCGGCTACTGCAAGTGAACTGTGGAGAGAGGAGGATGAAGGAGGAGGAGCTAAGAACTCTCCGGGGTTTAGTCACTCTTTAAGGACACAAACACGGTTTAATGAGCTTTAACGGTGCTCTACGGATGCAGACTGACAACTCGTGACGCTGTGCATGTCGGGTGTGTTGCCGTGGTTCGTAGGGTTTAGCTTGGCAGTCGGCACTTAGGCAACAATCGAGGAGAGAGAAAGCAGGTTCTTCAGGGAAAACGGGAAAACACGCACACACACACGCACACACGCACGCACGCGCACACACACTGTCCCACATCCTCACACATCAGAAAATAAACACAAACACACTCCTGTGTTACAGTCGAGGGGATTAGTTGCCAGATATGCCACTGTTGCTTGATCCTAGTGATGCACCTTTTAGTCGAACAAACTGTTTGTTTGTTAAAACCCCATATGTGTGTGTGTGTGTGTGTGCGTGTGTGTGTTTAAACTAACAGCTGACAGCAGACGATGAAGGCAACGTGGTCACAAGCATTGATCTGCTACACTGTGACCGTTTCTGATAACCCTTGACCTCCACCAATCCCAAAATCTGGAAAGTTGTCCACAATTACTGATCAAGAGATGCATTCAGTTCTTATGGAGATCCTAAGAGGAGACACGACAGGTGAACAGCATTAAATATCAATTTCCTCCATGTTTTAATAATAACATGTCGTATAAACGAGTGTGTGAGTGATGAGTGAACCTTCAGCACACAGAGAGGAATGAACGAGTGAAGTTTGGTGAATGTAAGAGCTGCTGAAGTGGAGTTTTATCATCAGAGTCTGAGAACAAACTCATTTAGAGGAAACGTCCTTTAAAGAGACGTTTAGTTCCATTACAGACATTTAGAGACTCTACAGGTGAACACATGAACTCATAGATATCACCATGAAACTTCACCACTTCATCACTCACATTAAGAGGAGTATTTATTGTGTTACAAGTTTATGAAATGTTATGTTTAAATATGTAAATGAGGCATTATGTAATGTACCTCTTGGGGTATTCAGGAGAAATCTACAGACGTAAACAGACAAACGTAGTAAAATAAATGTTTTCTCTCCTCTAGTCTGAAAGAAGACGAGTTATGGAAGAATAATAGAACAAAATCTCTAAATCGAGCTGTCGTGTCTCCTCTTAACTGTCCAAACTGACCCGCTGTGGGTCAACACAGCACCGATCAGGACTCTGTACTGAAGGACAGAAAACCTCCACAGTGTGTTGTTCTGACTCGTCCTCAGAGTTATGATTCATATCACTGAGTGATGGTTTCAAACTGTGATAATACAGTTTAGAATGTGCACAAAACTTTGTGTAAAACCACCAATGTGATCTGATCACTGCTATGTTAACCCAAACCGTGGAGTAGAAACAAACCCAGCTCTCAGTTAGGAACTATAGGCAACCCCCCCACTACAGTATATTTCACCCCGACATCTCAGTAGTCCTGACGCTGGTAGCCGCCGGTGCCATCAAAGGCCTCGTCGCTGTTGGCCTGGCCTCCTCCTCCTCCTCCTCCTCCTCCTCCTGCTCCTGCTCCGGGGCTCTCCAGGTCGTCCCCACCGAAGGAGGTGTAAGGGGCTCCGGCGGCATCCTGGCTGGGGTCCGTGTATTCCTGGGAGAAGAGGGCCGAGTCGGCCCCCAGCTTGTACCTCTGGAAGCCCAGGAAGGACTGGCCCGCCTTGGGGGGGGGGGGGGGGGGTGATGATGAAGGGGAATCGCAGACAGACGGGGCAAAGAGGACAAAAAAGGTGCAAAGAAATGGATGCATGATGCGGAGATGGAGGAGGTGTTAGAGCAGAGAAAGAACAAGAGAGAGAAAGGAAGTATTGATTAGTCGGGCTTGGGAAGCTCGTGAAGCTTATTAGTTTGAGCGAGTTAGTTCTTCAGGCAGCATCCATTATTCAGCGTGTAATGAGAAACATCACCTCAGCGACACTCTGGAATAAAGACCAAGCGGTTAAACCAAGTCTGTGTGCATCATCAAACAGCCGTAAAACCCCACAGGCCTCATGCTGGTCGATAATTACAGGTTTTTAAAGACAACTGGAGGAAAGCCGAAGACGCCGTGAGTTCCCAGAGCAAACACGCTCTCAGGGAGAAAGAGAAACCAGCGAGCTGCTCTCAGCTCCGAGGCTTCGTGAAGGGTTTACCACGCATTTATGACCTAATTACATCAATCAAACCTTTCAAATCCTACATGCATGTGCAATGAAAACTGTTGATACTTCAATTAAATGGTCTGAAAATAACGTCCGTTTAAGTCAATCTCAGAAAACAAGAAATCTTCCTGCTGAACTTATAAATAGTCAAAGAGGAGAAAGACGTGTTGAGAGAGTTAAAGGAGAAAACAGGGAATGAAAGGGCGTGTGGAGCACTCAGGGATCTATTGGCAGAAGTGAAATATAGTTTCATTAAGTATTTTCTCTTTTGTGTTTAATCCTGAAACTAAGAATCGTTTTTTTTAGATTGTGTTCACGCAGCACGATTACAAACTGAGTCAATGCACGGACGCGAATACTCCAGTTTAAATATTTCAACAGGCTGTCCTGAGCCGGAGACGAAGACAAAGAGACAGAGAGAGGACGTCTCACTCCGGAGCTTCTAAAAGAACCGATAGCAGAACCGCTAACTCTGGACCGCATCGATACTCCGGTCTCTTTTAGAAGCGGTTCCTGTTTAGAACCGAGATTATCTACGATATAACCTCGTGTTTGTACAGAGACCAGAGGAAACATACGTGTAGAAACAGTAAAACAGCTACAACGAGTCCTTCAGATCCACATGTGGAGCAGGTCCATGTTTCTACTGCGTTCTACTCTCGTCACACGGGAGAGGTGTCAGTCGGTTGCAATCTGCAACCTCGCCGTTAGATGGCGCCAAATCCCACACACTGTCCCTTTAAAAGGAATCGTGACAGTTTTTGTGAAATACACTTCTTCACTTCCTGGCAAAGAGTTAGATGAGAAGATTGACTCCCCTTTAATGTCTGTCGTTCGTTCAATATGAAGCTGGAGCCATTAGCTGGTAAGCTTAGCTTAGCTTAGCATGAACACTGAAACCAAAGAACACCAGAAAATAAGTGTATTTCACAAAATGTGGAACTAAAGCTTTGAATGTACCAAAATATAGAGTAAATATATCACTCTGTAAACCTGCATGTTAGTGATGAGTGGCAGCCTGAATACAAAGTAAAAAACATTCACTTCACAAGTTTATATTGTTTATTTTATCTCAATTTAAAAAAAGGAAATCTCCATGAATATGTCAAGTTTCTGGTTTCTGGTTATAATAATAATCCCAGTGAGCAGCTTTCATTCTGAGAACAGATTACAGGGACGTAAGAAGGCGTTTAAAGCCGGATATGTGTAATTGTTGAGTCGTGCGTATTGATGAACAATTGAATTAACCCGCCTGCACATACGTCATCATTATAATGTGTTTGGGTCAGGAGAATAAGAGATTTAAGTGTGTTAATGCTGCAGCAAAGAGGGAGGAGTCAGGCGAGAGGTTGATGGGGCTGCGGGGGGAACAGCTTGGTGTACTCCTCTTCAAACGACACGTTCTTTAACTTCTCCATCGAGACGAGCGTCTGAGCGCCCTGTTGGAACGGCACCGCGTGAGACGGAGGAACACAGACGCTGGAGGCGGACACGTTTGAGGAGTGCAGGTTTCTTACCCAGGTGAAGATGGAGAAGAAGGAGAAGGTGATGGCTGCCCGGGCAGCGTCTCCTCCCTCCCTCAGCGGGTTGTCCTCCAGCTTGCTCACCTGCCACTGGTTCGCCAAGAAACAGAAACCCACGAACCACATGAAGGACCAGAACGCTGGGAAGAGAGACGGAGGTAAAGAGAGAGGGTTAAAGTACTGGTGATGGAAGCGTAACGAGACGCCACCCGAGACATTTTGTCTCAACAGTCTTTTTGGATTTAAAGTGATCGAACAAAAGGAAGGATGAAAGATCCACTGGATTCAAGAGGACCTGGACCTGGTGAAGGACTACGTTGACTCTGTGGGAAATATGCTGCTTTCTTGAGAGTTAAGAAAGCACACCGTGTCTTTATACTCCTGTTCGTGCTGTACAGTCAACATTTCTTCTTGCTTTAAGAAGCTTTACTCTTCTGTGGGAAGATCATTTAGAGGAGATGGTACCTCTCTGAGGTAAAACAGTGTTAAACATACAAAGGAGAAATGTCTCCACCATGGATAGAGCTTTACCTGACAACCCGACATCGGCCAGCACGGCCTTCTTGCGGTCTTTGACGCTGCTGATTTGGGGGAAGTAGACGTCCAGAGCCAGGAAGGCCATGCAGCAGAGGAAGGCCATGGAGCCCATGAAGACGCCGTAATTACAGGCGTTCTGGTTGCGGTTGAAGATGCAGAACTCCTCCACTTCGTTGGGGCGGTTGATGTAGCCCTCGTTGGCGATGCAGCCGAAGATCACGATGGAGAAGAGCTGCAGAGGAAGTCAGAGAGGACATTAAAGCAGCTTGTTGTCGCTCATGGCAGTGTCACAACCTTTGGATGGAAGCAGAGAGATCTGTCTTCATTCTTACTGTTCGGGAAACTCACACTGGCGGCATAAATTGAGCGTCGAAAGACTCACGCCGACCGCTTTTAGGGAGTCTGGTGCTCAGAAACACTTCCGCTTTAGTCCACAGGGAGCGCCAGAATCAAGACTAAACAAAAGTTAATTGGACTGCCCGGTGATGTATGAATAAGGAAAGACTTCAGCTTGGCGCTCTCAGGCCTTAATGTCACCACAGCCCTGCAGGAGAGATTTATGAATAATAATATATTATAATAATAATCCCTGATGTCTTTTTCAATGTGCCTCTGGGTTTCTCTTAAAAAATGGCGGAATAAATCTCTTCTGTAATTCAGAGTGACAGCGCACAGTGATATGAATAATAATACAAATGTAATACTTATGTCATGTGAGCAAATATAGAATGAATACAGTTTTGTGCATTTAGTTTTCTTTATTTGCGATTTTTCTTGCACTTAAATTACAATTGATCACATGCTCTTATATTATTGTCTTGAACTCATGGTTGTGCATAACATGTTCTGTGTTGGTGGCGGATGAATACACGGTCCTCATGTGACTCACATGTGAAATCCTTTTTAAGTGTTTCATTTTTTAAATGCATGGCGGAGCGTTGAAACGTAATGCAGATTTTCTTAATTGCAACAACGTGCTGGAGAGTTGTTGTTTTTATCCAGACGGCGACAAAATGGAGTCAATCATCCTGTCGGAGGAGGTTACTGTGACATCCTCCTCCAACGCTCCTCTGCACTCATTCTGCAGCGGACACACAAACTAGTGGCGACAAAATGGAGTCAATAACCACCGTCTAATCCCTCTCTCCTCTCAGACCAGGACGTCACAGGAAACAGCAATGTGAGAACACTACAGACCACTACCGACCATTACAGACCACTACAGACCACTACAGAGGAGGATCAGACAACTCCATCAAAACCTCCAGGGAGCTGGTTCTGTCTGCACGAGGCTGCCAGGCGTGTTCATGTTTGTCTGAGTGCTGAGTGATGGATTCTGAATGTGTGTGTGTGTGTGTGTGTGTGTGTGTGAGTGTGTGTGTGTGTGTGTAACAGAAGGTACTTTACCCAGCTATCTGTGTCTGTGTTTACACAATGGACAGCTGGGACACATGCAGGCTGCAGAGGGAGCAGGGCTGTCAGTCAGGATAATAATAATAATATAATAATAAAAATATTTTATATATAGGCAATAGAGAAGACCGTGTCGTCCCCCCCCCCAGGTTCGGTGCTTGGACAGAGTTGGGTGGTTGGTGCAGGAGGTCAGAAAGGTAGAATTTGGCTTTTCTGCAACCAGTGAACAGGAAGTAGAGACTCTGTATACGTCTCTGGTAGAGACATGTCAATCACTGTGTAGCCCCGCCCTAAAGCATCCCCTGCTTTATGGTCTGTGTGACTCTAAATGGACCATAATGTACTAAATGAACATCATGCTGTATTGAAGAAGACTTGAAACTAGAGATTGAGACCATAAACTCATGTTTACAATGTTTACTGAGGTAATAAATCAAGAGAGAAGTAGAGTCATTTTCTCATAGACTTCTATACAACCAGAGGAGTCGCCCCCTGGTGGACACTAGAGAGAATGCAGCTTTAACACATGAAGAAATTACTTCACCTTAAAGAACCAGATGTTGCCGCCTAGTTTTTACAGCTTCTGATTGTGATGAATGGTGTTTTTTGGAGGTTCAACAAAAAACAAAAACACAAGTGACTCAGCATAAAGAAATAAAAGCATCACTGCTTCTCTTTAGCTTTCTACAGCAAGCAGAGAGGAAACACGAGCTGGCGTCTTGAGCCTGTGTCTCGTCTTAGTGAGCATGCACAACCTTTCTCCTATCTTTCTCCTATTTTTAGCCTCGGCTGCATCACTCGCTCCCTCCACCCTCGTCTCCTCCCGTCTCCGCTCATTACCGGGCCCTGCCTCTGCCCACGAGCATTCTTCAGAGAGAAAACACACTCAACCAAACCCGGCATCAAACGCGCGCACGCACGCATTTGTCCTCCGCCTCACGTGCTTTAAGATTCAGGTCAGAAAACACAAAGTCACACAATCACATGACGTCAGCTCAGAATGAAGCGCGTCATGAACCTTTATTAATGCTACAGATCATATGAGACGCTCATTTTATTATTCATGTCTTTTTCCTGCAGATTACAGATTATTTTTCAGGATACAAGAATATAAACATACGCACACTAAATGTAAGATACAAAATCTATCTATATCTATATGTATATATAGATATAATCAGGTTATGAGGGCGTTACTATCAACCATATTAATAGATACAGATCCCTCTGATGTTTGATTATAGCGGCTGGTTCATCACCAAAACTACATTTTACAGATGACATGTGAACACATCATGATAACGTTATTATTTACCTTCAGCCAGTACTCATGTTCACTGAGCAGAGCCTGAAGGCATCATCATGTAACTGAAGTGAACCTCGTTAGCGGTGCTGCTAACGTTATTAGCTCTACAGCGCTTTAGTTTTCTTCCATTTAGCAGTGAGACAGGATGACTTGTTATGAAGGCCGAGGAGGCTCACGGCAGACATTAGAAGATGCTAATGCTAAGCTACGTTAACACTAACAAGCAGCTTCTGTGTCTATAAATCACTTAGTACCAACACATCCTGTATTCACAGGTTCTGTAGCTTTTCTTTTGAAATAGATCTAAATGAAAGGTCTGCACTGAGGTCATACGATGAGTGAGATCCGTCTCTCCTGGTTTCCTGCTAATAAAATACATAATAATAATAATACATCTTTATTGTGACAGTAGTTTGCTTTATAATGAGTTTCGATGTACACAGTCGGAGAATGTGGAACCTGTACTTTTTTATTTCGATGCAGTCTGGAGTTTGCCAGTTTCTGTAACAAGGACCTGCAGGACCTGGTTTGGTTTTTATGAAGCTCCACCGGGAAATAAACTCATCTCTCCCTCTTCGTGCCTCTATTCTTTCTGTTTTCTGTCCGCCTAGTGACTCAAAGCACCGAACACACAGACGTCTTCACTCGAATATAAGGATTTGGTTCAAGCACGGCTGAGTTGGTTTTAGTTTTTTAAACACACATCGTCTTCAGGGTCACAATTACATCTGCTGTCACATTGCAGAGCGGGCAGATTGAATTACTGAGCCGTGTTTGTGAAGGCTGGAGCTGGAGCGTGTCCTTCAAATGCACATCCACTGCAGGCCGCAAGGTTTCTTCACTGTTTGTCACGCTAAGCCACATGCATGCACCTACGGATACTTTCATAGTAGACACACATATTTAATTGCACAACAAAAATGTGCAACAAGTGAAGTGATTTACTTGAACTCGCTGCACCCAAACATTCTTCAGCAGCTCAGCGGCCATGAAGCGTGGAGCATGTGATGTGGTTTCATATACGGCTCTCCTCCCCCACCGGCTGGTACATGACTTCTTTAGGTGTGTGTGTGTGTGGGGGGGGGGGGGGGGGGGGGGGGCAGACGATCACATGAACATGAAAGCAGGCTCTGTGTTGAAGACACCACGAGGGGTTTCTGATCTTGTGACCATCAGAGGGTCACTTGTAAAATGGCACATTAAGTATGCCGATTTGTGTGTGTGTGTGTGTGTGTGTGCGTGTGCGTGTGTGCGCGTCTGCTTTTGTGAAACTGCGTTCGAGCTATTCGTGAATTGTCGTAAAACACTCTGAATGTACGAGCTTCCTCCAGAACATCCCTCTCTCTTCCTCCTGTACTTGTTTATTAGCGTCATTATTATCTTTAATGTTGTATAATAATGTGCTTAGAGCTCGTGTTAGAAGATAAACAGCTCATAATTCATCTCTAATATATATTTCATATTCATGAACATCTCCTTCAAACTACTGGATTCATTCAAGTTTATCACCAAAACTACATTTTACAGAAGACATGTGAACACATCATGATAACGTTATAATGTACCTTCAGCCAGTACTCATGTTCACTGAGCAGAGCCTGAAGGCATCATCATGTAACTGAAGTGATCCTCTGTTGGTTAGCCGTTAGCAGTGCTGCTAACATTACTAGCTCTCCTCCTGT
>NW_022280204.1:64293-64578 GCF_004355925.1 Anarrhichthys ocellatus | reverse complement strand
GTTAGCGGTGCTGCTAACATTACTAGCTCTCCTGTTGCTTTAAACACTGATTGGTTGTTTACAATGAAACATTATCAGAGATCAGAGACTAGAAACACATGTTCTACTGAGTCAGTAAAACTTTATTGACACTCTGATGGTTAACAGTGAACTGTGAGGTTTAATGAATTATTAAATATGTACTACGTGCTCTGAATACAAATCTGAAATTTTGGCTTTAGTGTGATTGCCACATGTGACACACACACACACACACACACACACACACACACACACACACACACA
>NW_022280204.1:60616-64283 GCF_004355925.1 Anarrhichthys ocellatus | reverse complement strand
CACACACACACACACACACACACACACACACACACACACACACACACTGGGTCCTAAATCATATCAGTCCAGTCTGGCTGGTAGTGAATGATTTAAAGCTGCTGGCTGAAAGGCCTTTTGGATCCATTGTAAAGACCAGACAATTGATCCGGGCCTCACGTCAGCACCGGTATTCACACACTGTACCTCACACAAAGTCCTGTATAGAAAGCAGCCACACACACACACACACACACGCACATCAGACCATGGACCAGCACTGCATGTGGTCCAGATCTTTGGGGCTTTAACCCCTCCATTGCAGAAACACTGCACAGGTGAGTGAGAACCCTCCTTTGTTGACTCATCGACCGTAGATTACACAGAATGTCACCTTCACAGTTCACGGAGAACCCGAGAGACAACAAGTCCTCGAGAACCTGAACGACACAACAGATCGTCTGCTAATGACGTCCACAGCGTTACAGCCATGTGAAATAAAGGTGGGAGGATACGTTCATCACTGAGAAGGTTTGGATCCTCTGTAAACACAGAATATCATATATCATACATAAACCTCTGTGTTTACAGAGGTTTGTATTCAAGCTGCAAACAAAAACACAACGACAGAAAACATTCTTAAAATAAAGGAAAGAGAGAAGAGACTTCACGTCCACTGGACTGCTGAATAACACAGGATATCATACGCTGTGTGTGTGTGTGTGTGTGTGTGTGGGGAGGGGGGGGCTTATTGTCTGCTGCAACCTGGACTAGGGATACCTGATTGCTGCAGTCTCCATGGCAGCAGCTGCTCATGTAATGAGACAGAGACCTCGTCACAGTAGAATTCAAGGAGAGTCACCGCAGCACACAATGAGATGGACGCCCTCACAAGTCCGTATGCACACACACACACACACACACACACACACACACACACTCTGTTCATACCAGTACTCTTCAAGTGATACCAACAGAGTACTTGGTGTACATCCATGTGAATCAACGTATAACGGTTCCTATGATATCTTAGAAAAAGTTACTCCTCGTGTTTTGTGCATTTTCCCACAAAAGTCCAGCAACACGTGTCAACTTCGATACACGAAGACCGTTCTTTCAAAATAAACTTCTGTCTCCACAGGAAACTACTTTGTAATGTTTAGGGAACAAAACTCATGTTTAATAAAAGATGGTGGTTTCAGTAAAAATAACTACGGAAGCGTCGTGACTTAAGTGCAACGGTTACGAGACAAAAACATCAGCGTTGACTTCTCGTTCCACACGTGGAACAAACTGATCTCCTGAGTGATCGATCTGTTTGTTGGACTCCTCCACCTCCTCTCTCGCCCTCAGTGGGTTTTTGCGGGTCTGGTTCATGATTACGTGGATTACATGACAATTGATTTCGTGGGTTATGTACGAATTAGTTTTTCGTAGATAAAGCTACGAATGCTACGAATGCTGGATGAGAGCAGCCAAGAAGTCAACCAAACTAAAAGAAGAGTACTATTATAGTAAAGAAGAGTCTGTTTAACCAAATGCACCAAAGAACAAAGAAGAGAAGGTAGCGCCTCATCCCGACTGCAGCACGTTGACCAATCAGTGCAGAGCTCTGTTTACTGACACTGACCAGACAAATACCGGAGCGTGTGAACAATGCTCTCTGACAGACAGCTGTGTGTCACGCTTGGCTCATTTGTAAATGTAATAACTTATTTAGTTCTCCACCAGCTGCAGGAATATACACCACAACAGGACTTGTGGATGCTCATAAAGGTTTTCTATAACAATGCAAACATGCAAATTAAAATAGCTTTGAAAGTGTCTGGATTGTGACACGCAGGCTCTAAATGAGAGTGTTCCTGTTTTACACGGAGACGAGGAGAATGTGCTGCAGTGCAGAGAGTCTGTGTGTTCCTCACCAGGTACACAGTGCTGCTCATCACGACAGCTGCATCTAAACCGTTATGAACGTGAATCAACTTTTATGTCACAAGAATCCGATGTTAAGATAAATCAGCCTTTGACGAACTGTAAGATGCAGAGGAATGACATCATCACTATCAGAGAGCATTAAGAGTCAGTCACAACAAGTCACCTCTTACTCTTTCAAAGAAAGCCAAAACAACAAATATCATGTCACATACATACAGGATATATATATACATGTTGCCATGTTATTTTTTTGCAGCCAATAAACAGGAAGTGAACATGTATGGACTGAGGAGAAGTGACGTAGAGACGTATACTCCGTATGCCGTATCTCTGAACTAAACTGACAGAGTACGTCAGAATAGAGTAAACCCCGCGTTCTTCAGACACAACTGGTGAACTTTAATCTGCGTCAATGGGCTGAAAACAACAAACACACACACACACACACACACTGTACTCCCCCACAGTGTTGAAAGTGATGATAGTTTCCTCCCCCACATTAACACCATCACACAAAACATCACAACTCCGGGTGAGGCTGTTACTATGGAGACACGTTGTTGCCGGGCGACGCCAAAGGGAGTGAGGCGTCTCACATGGAGCCAGAGTGTCACTCAGAGTGTCAGCCACTCAGTCAGTCCACAGTCACTCCACAGAGTCACTCCATAGAGTCCCTCCACAGAATCACTCCTCAGAATCACTCCACAGAGTCACTCCACAGAGTCCCTCCACAGAATCACTCCTCAGAGTCACTCCACAGAATCACTCCTCAGAATCACTCCACAGAGTCACTCCACAGAGTCACTCCACAGAATCACTCCTCAGAGTCACTCCACAGAGTCACTCCACAGAATCACTCCTCAGAGTCACTCCTCAGAGTCACTCCACAGAATCACTCCACAGAGTCACTCCACAGAATCACTCCTCAGAGTCACTCCACAGAGTCCCTCCTCAGAATCACTCCTCAGAGTCACTCCTCAGAGTCACTCCTCAGAATCACTCCTCAGAGTCACTCCTCAGAGTCACTCCACAGAGTCACTCCACAGAGTCCCTCCACAGAATCACTCCTCAGAGTCACTCCTCAGAGTCACTCCACAGAATCACTCCACAGAGTCACTCCACAGAGTCACTCCACAGAATCACTCCTCAGAGTCACTCCACAGAGTCCCTCCACAGAATCACTCCTCAGAGTCACTCCACAGAGTCCCTCCACAGAGTCACTCCACAGAGTCACTCCACAGAATCAGTCCTCAGAGTCACTCCACAGAGTCCCTCCACAGAGTCCCTCCACAGAGTCACTCCACAGAGTCCCTCCACAGAGTCACTCCTCAGAGTCCCTCCACAGAGTCACTCCTCAGAGTCCCTCCACAGAATCACTCCTCAGAGTCACTCCTCAGTCACTCCTCAGAATCCCTCCACAGAGTCACTCCACAGAATCACTCCTCAGAGTCACTCCTCACCTGAGAATGACTCAACTTCACGGTGTTCCTCAGAGACTAAACGTTAAATCCATCAACAAAAGTTTTGGCGATAATTTAACTTCAGTAAATGTTGATTTTTGGCTTTTTGAATAATGTCATCATCAGTGTTTAGATTGGTTTCACTCTGCAGGTCTCCCAGTAAACAAGAACTCTTCATGTGTTGCAATGCTGCTAATCGACGGTGTGCAGGTTACAGAAATCCGGTTCAGCCGAGAGAAGTCAGCCCTTCATGTGTTAAAGCTGCATTCTCTCTAGTGTCCACCAGGGGGCGA
>NW_022280204.1:34956-40616 GCF_004355925.1 Anarrhichthys ocellatus | reverse complement strand
GGGATGCTTTAGGGCGGGGCTACACGGTGATTGACAGGTCTCTACCAAAGACGTATACGGCGTCTCTACGTCACTCCTCCTCAGTCCAGATATGGTCACTTCCTGTTTACTGGTTGCAAAAAAACAACAACAGTAACGGCCAAATCGCCGAACTCAAGGCTTCAAAACATCAGTCCACAAATCAGTGGGTCCACTTCGTCCACTTCTTTATAGTCTGTGGAATTGCACTTAAAAACAGACCTTTTTCACACGGTAGGACTGCAGCTATTAAAGCTTTGACGTGTTTTCTTCACCTACACTCCTTTGCAATGCAGGGCAGGGATGCAAAGCTCCTGATTTACAATCACTTCCATCAACGTGTGTGGGAACTGACAAAACATAGGTAATGCTTGAAATGTGTTATTGCAGCACCAAAATGTGTGGGGAACATTGTTGCGTGCGCTTAAATGATGTGCCGATGCGCTGAAATGAAAAGAAAGTGCGACCAATGTTAAAAAATTCCAGCAGGTACTGATATGAGCTTCTCAAAAGCAATAAATGATAATCGTAAACAGCAGCCCGACATGTTTACTAAATCACTGGTTTGGAACCATTTGTTTCAAAATGTGTGCACTTTACAGTTCAACATTTTGGGACATAAGGACTTTCTGGCAGATAGATCGCTGATAGAGGGCCCTGATATCTGTCTGTTTGCAGCCACTTAGCTTAGCTTAGCTTAGCTTAGCACAACGACTTCGTCCAAAAGGTAACAAAATCTGCAGCTCAACAGCACATTGAAAGCTCACTAATCAAATTATTTCCCCAACACATTTTTACTTTTGTCACTCAGTTTTATTGTTCCTACTTTTATCATTTTACTAGTTTTCCATATTGTGGTTGTTTCATATTTAAGGAAGGGGGGGGGGGTCAGTTGTGGCTCTGATTGGCCATTTTATCAATATCAACACTTTATTAGTAGACTTAATTTCTCCATTATTATTCTGCTTACTCTCATATGAATCATTGATGTCATATGCATTGAATGTGTTGTAATTACTTAATTGAATCCTTTATGCCAATGAAGCCACATTCAATTGACTTGTTAGTGTTGGTGTTCAATAACGAATAATTTAAATGTAAATTTATTTAGGCTTCTTATCGCGGCTTTTAAAAATGCATCGTTTTACAAATTCATTACAATTCAGTGTTAGTCTATGATTATTCAATAGATATATATATATCTATCAATCAGCTATATATAACTGTTTATAATAGCAGCTTGAATATAGTGGACCGGTCAATTCAGACTTTATGTTCACAGAGTTCACACACTAATAAAATCATGCTGTACCTCCACACCAGAGGGGGGCGCTGTGGTGCTGCTTGATTCAGGCTCCTCCACTCCCTTTTTCTTTCTCCTCACCTCCCTCCCTCCCTCGCTCGCCTCTCTTCAGTGATCACAGCAGTGCTGCAGAGAGACATGCCAGCCACTTTGATCACCGCACCAGGGGAGGAGAGAGAGAGAGAGAGAGAGAGAGAGAGAGAGAGAGAGACGGCACGTATAGAGATCATGCAGCAGGACATCGAGGCTGATGATGATTATGACATTTCTTCTGCAGCCGGCGAATGGAGAGCTAACGGGAAGATAGAGGGGGAGTCAGCACATGAAAAGTGAAAAAGTAGAGAGAGACAAAAGGAGAGAGTGTACTCTACCCACAGTGTGTGTAACATCATTAATAATCCCCACCAACATGTTTGCACCCCGAGGAAGTCTCGGCTCTGCTGCAACGTGCTGCTGCATGTTTCTACCCCCCGTTAACTCGACGAGATCGAGCTACTTGAATGTTCTCTGTGAGAAAATGTTGAGCAGCGTGAGATCGGAAAGCCCAGTCACTGCGTTCCATGCAACGACGTTATTCCTCTGAAACATGGACGTGTTACGGTTCAACGTATCTTCGTACGACGGTTCGTATATATGACGTAAAGTCATTCCTCATTTTACAACGAAAGTCCAGCAACACGTGTCAATTTCTGCTCGTTACATGAATCAAGTGTTGATACAACTGAACTTAACATATTTAAGTTGAGGAAACTAAACCACTTAGGTTCAGGCAACACAACTATTGGTTTTGGGATAGATGGTGGTTTTAGTTTAAATAACTCCCGAAGTGCTGTTTCGCAAGTTACGTGACAAAAACATCAACTTCTGGTTTCACATGAAGAACTAAACCCAACCACCTCCGGGCTTTATTTCCACTTCCTGCTTCAAGATCCCGTGAATAACATCTGGAATAATTTTGTGGGATATTTTTGAATGAAAGCTCAATTATTTATCGGCGGTACAGCTACACGTGCTGGACGAGAGCAGCCTGTACGGTTCCGCTGAAATCACAAAATGAATCTTGTTCTGAAGTATAAACACGAGAAATGTTTCTCTTTCTTGCTAAAATGCCTAAAATCCTAAATGTCCGCTGGTCAAAGTGACTCCGTAAACCAAACACGATACAACAAGCACTCTTTCTGTTCCCTACGGGGTGGTTCAATTTTTATTCGTCATCAGGACTTGATGCATCCAAGTTCAGAATCATTCAGTTTTGGCACCTTGAAAGACATTACGCTGTTTTTTTTTTTTTCTGTTTTTTTCTTTTTGTTGGAATTCTCATTTACAACAACACAACGCGAAACCAAAGAACAAGAAAAATGAGACAAAGAAAGAGACTAAGGCTGTGTGAGAGTTCAAAGGAACCGAGAAAAGAAATGAAAAGCCGAGATTAAAAAAAAGCCTTGATACCTTCTCCAAAGCTCGTTCTTTTTGTTTAAAGCGTAATGAAGCCCCACCCCCAAATTACCCACTCAAACAAAAGAAAAGAAAAACTAAAATAGACACAGTACTTGTAACATTAATTTCTACTTTGTCACCTCCAACTGCCCTTACATGGTATCATTGTTCAATTGTTCAAAACATAAGTTCCTTAAAAGCAGATCGGATGATTTTGATTAGCATGCATGTAAATTCTTAATTGTTTGGAGTCACTATAGCTTCACCTCGCCGGTAGCCATGTTCTCCTCACGCACTACTTTGTGTCTTTGGCAGCAGCGGCGTCTTATTATCCACATGTTCTTCTTCAAGTTTGCTGAGAGATCCTCCATTACCCAGAGTTCCCTCTTCATGGAGCACAAAACAAAACAACAAAAAAAAAACAGTGAGGTCAACCTCTCGCCTCGGGTCGACCCTGAACGAGGATTCGCTGCCAGGGCTTCGGCGGAAGGCCAAAAGATTTGTTTCCGTTGTAAAAGAATGCGTCTAATGCGTCTAATGCTAACCGACATCAGTTCATCACGTAAGAGGAGCGAAGAATCCTCCACGATCATTCAGGCTCACTTGTCTCTGTTTTTTGTCTTGTTGATATTTTTGCGCCAGGGAAGTCTAGTCATGATTTATTAACATATATATTCATATATTTATATATAATCAATACATATATTAACTTTTTTTTCCTGTTTTGTTTTTTTCTTTCTTTTTTTTGCGGCCTGAATTGCTCCCTGCTAACATCCCTCACCACAACGGTTCACAGTATTAATGCGAATAAAGAATGAAATCAAGAAGATACAGCAACTAAAGAGAGGAGTGGGGGTTTTACGGGAGGTCAGTGTGTGTGTGTGTGTGTGTGTATGTTGGGGGGCTTGTGGGATGGCGGAGTGAGGGCGGGATCATAGGTGGGGCCGATGGGGGACAACCACGCCCCCTTTTCATCAGACTGAAGAAGAGTAAAAAATATGAAGTTCACTTTTTATCGGGCAGTCTGGCTCGGCCCACCGCTAGTGTTTCACAGCCGACCACCGGCCACCCAGCTCCTCCGTCCCCGTCCTCCCCTCAAGTCTTTACAAACAGGTTCAAAACTCGTTAAACAATGGTAGATGGGAAAATCATGCACGTTTCTTTTTTATGCATTTTTGTTTCCTATTTTTTTTTTAAACAGAAACTCAGGGATCATCTGAGAGGCTGTGTAGCACTCAGAGCTTCCCTTCTTAGCCCTCACTCCATCTATCCATTTTAAGCCCTCTTCCTACTTCCGTCTCCTTGCGTCCGTCTTTTGCCGCCTCCCCCTCCCCCACCCCCCAAAAACATTCCCTTTGGTTCCGTTATGTGTCTGAGGTCCCTCTCTCAGTTTCATACAGGTGTGGTGCGTCGGTTGGCGGCGTTGCCGCCGTCTTTCAGGTCCTTCTGGATGCAGTTGTGGACCTGCAGGAAGTTGTGGTCCCTCTCCATGGAGTTATAGGTGGCTGTTGGCGTGCCCGTTTGGCCCTTGGGCAGCGTGTACATGGACAGCTCGGTGGAGGGCAGTGCCCCGAAGGCCTTCAGGCCCACTGGTGATGCCTCGCGGGAGTGTGAGGGATCCGTGGAGCGGGACGAGGATCGTGAGCGGCGTCGATAGCGGTAGCGGTAGCTGGGGATGCGCGTGATGGCCGCACCTTGGAGGTAGTCGGCGGCCCGCGCCCCCACGCGCAGCTCCCGGTGGCGGTCGATGAACATGTGCACGGCCAGCACGCCCACCATTTCGGCCATGATGAAGGAGAGGGCGCCGAAGTAGAAGGACCAGCCGTAGGAGTAGCTGTTCTTCTTGGAGTCGCTCTTGGAAGGGTCCCCGGCGTTGGCTGATATGTACACAATGATTCCGATGATGTTGCTGAGGCCTGGGACAAGGAAAGAGGGAAGGAGATGAGATCAGGACTAAAACACAGCCAAAGTGTTACTCAAGTAGGCCCACACACTACACAACCGAAGTCATCACAGGTATTATTAACGTATAATTGCGAATGGTATGACCATAATCGTGGGTGGATTATGAGGCAATGCCCCCCCCACCTCCTACATAGGAGCAAGACTCTTTGTAGTAATGTTGTGTGTCTATGGGTTTTATTTGTGTGATTGAAATTGCTTTTCCCCTTTCTGTAGTCGTTTTGTCTCTTTGTAGTTATTTACCATCTCTCTGTAGTTGCATTACGTCTCTTTTGAATTGATTTGTTTCTCTTTGTAGTCATTTTGTGATTCTTTGTAGTCGTTTTCCGTCTCTTTGTAGTCGTTTTGTGTCTATTTGTTGTAATTTTGTGTCTATTTGTAATTGTTTTGGTCTTCTTGCACTTATTTTTTGCCTTTTTTTCTCTTTGTAGTTGTTGTTTTCATGTCTTTGTTGCTGTTTCTTTGGGATCATCTTGAGTCTCTTCCTGGTTGGTACGTGTCTCTTTGATCGATGCCAGGAGTGCGCCGGACACTTTCGGCCTTTGGGTCTGTGCCCAGTACACTCGTACAGTAATCCATCAATGACCATAGCATTACTACCATAGACTTGCAACTTTACAGTCAAAGTTTCTAAAATTGTTCTCCACCAAATCAAGCAGCCAAACAGCTTCCAGACTGAGAAGATGAAGACAGCTGATGAACGAAATGCTCAAATAAACAAGTAACTTATTGCATCTGTGTCAGCAGCAGGACTGTTGAAGGAATCAGCTGTAGTTGAGGGAGAAAAGCAGGATTTTAACTGTACTGTTGATGACCAGACGTTCCTCTCTCACACTGTTGTCCCCATAGCTTTCTCTCCCTCTTCTCTTGTATTATATTTCAAACCCACTGCCGATCTTTTCTCATCAGCCTCACTTTTTCCTCCCCCCCCCCCCCCCCC
>NW_022280204.1:29713-34856 GCF_004355925.1 Anarrhichthys ocellatus | reverse complement strand
TCTTGATTTTTCAACACCCCCCCCCCCCCTTTTTCCCCCCCCCCCCCTTTTTCCCCCCCCCCCCCCCCCCCTTATTTTGATCATCTGTCATTCTTGTCAAACATCATCACTCTGTCTGTGTGCAGCCAGAAATAACCACACGGACAGACAGACAAAAAGGACAAACTATGCAGATAAACAGTGACAACGATGCCGTGTAAAGAGACAGAGAAGCAGACGGAGGTGTGAGGACTGTGAGGGCCTGATTGAGATGGATCAGAGCAGAAGAGTATCAGGGACACCTTATTTTTAGAGTGTAATCCCAGTGGCCTCCTCTTAGCCTAGCAACAGGGCGAGAGAGACAGACACAGACAGAGAAACAGAGAGAACCGCATCTCTCACTTCTGACTTGGAGGGGAACTAGTTATCTAGTGCAGCACAGTAGGCCGTGGCCTAGAACCAGAGTACAAACACACGTACACACAAAACGGCTCAGGCAAAATGGCAACCTGCGCTATCTTTGTCTCCTTAGCTTCGTCCTGAGGCGACTGCTGTGTGCTACACGCACGTCCAACACGACGCAACACGTCACCTGCTGGTCAGCGAGTGCCGTCGTGATCGTGTGCATTCAGCCGTCTCTTATGTGCAGATATCTTTCTCTGGGGACGGATTCAGTTTAATTTGTTTGTCCTGAACTACAGCTTTATTTATTCCTGTATTCTGACCAGGCGGCAACCGCCAATTCTGAAAAGTGAAGCCGTCTTAAAGTGTCTTAAAGCTGCATTCTCTCTAGTGACCACCAGGGGGCGACTCCTCTGGTTGTATAGAAGTCTATGAGAAAATGACTCTACTTCTCTCTTGATTTATTACCTCAGTAAACATTGTAAACATGAGTTTATGGTCTCAATCTCTAGTTTCAAGTCTTCTTCAATACAGCATGATGTTCATTTAGTACATTATGGTCCATTTAGAGTCAAACAGACCATAAAGCAGGGGATGCTTTAGGGCGGGGCTACACAGTGATTGACAGGTCTCTACCAGAGACGTATACGGCGTCTCTACGTCACTCCTCCTCAGTCCAGATATGGTCACTTCCTGTTCACTGGTTGCAAGAATCCAAGATGGCGACGGCCAAATCGCCAAACTCAAGGCTTCAAAGCTACAGTCCACAAACCGATGGGTAATATCACGATGTCCTCTTCTTATATACAGTCTATGATTATGATGGTTGCTCTTAATGATGAACCAACATATAATTATCACAAGAATCTGAAGCTCCCTTTAGCTCAGTTTTTGGAGGTAAGGCCCGGAACCTTTCTGTCCTGTTCTACTCTTTTAATGGTGCTTTGGGACATCGTTTTCAGTAAATATTCTGTACTGTACACTGCCTGCTCAGCACCGACGTAAACACAGTGGAGCATTTAGTGGCTGAAGAGATATATTTAGCTCAGGAGCAGGTGGACACACAACAGCTAAAAGTGTAAATATTCGACTTAAGCTCAAATGGCGGCTTTAACTTTAGCCCTATCAATGATGTAAGGTGATATATTTAATGTGATGTCAAACAGACCCAAAAATCAATGCTTGCAAGTTTAAGGATCTTTGTTTTGTCATCTGTGCAGTTCTGTATCCGTTTCCATCCATTTATTTAAAGTACATCAAATATACTTCTACGTCTTTTCTCCATAATCCTCTCTGCTCTTCCATCTACCTTTTTCCATATTACTCCCTCCCTCATCTTCTTCCTCCCCCACACACACTTTCACCTCGACACCTCCTGCTCATTCTGCACAATCCTCTTCCACTCCCTCCTTCCCTCCCCCCTTCCTCGCCTCCTTCCTCTGCTTCCCTTCGTACCTGCGGAGACGAAGAGGATGCCGGAGCTGAGGATGATGTTGTGGCGTGACTTGTAGAACTCGCTGGCGGCGATGCACAGCCCCCCCATGAAGAGCAGGATCACACTCATGATGGGGAAGATACTGGAGGCTCGGACAGCACCTGGACACACACACACACACACACACACACACACACACACACACACACATCAAGGCAAAAATAGTCATTGTCATAATTATCTCCACTGGACACATGCTATAGATATTAATGTTATTGATTACCAAATGATAGATGATGTGCATACTTATTAAACCATGTGACTTCTATTAAAGGCTGATAAACTACGTCACTCGCACGGACCAAATAAAAACATTGTCGACGTTCAGCGTATCAGTGGTTTGCAGAAACACTATTTTTCGAGAGAATGTGGTGTATTTCTGTAGTTTTGGCCATTGTTCATATTGTTTATAATAACAATATACTGAGAAACATCACCGGAAAAAAAGAAACAACAAATATACACAATCAGCTGGTCAGATTTATTACATGTAACCAAACTTATAGAGATGATGACCAAAACAATACAATACACCGCAAAATAGTTGTGCTTGTCCTTATTGTCACCACTAAAGATAGAGTTATTGTTACATATAGTATGGATGACCAAATGATGGAGGATATGCGTGACAGACCTTTAAGTTATTAGTAATATATTGCTCCCAGTCAATTGGATAAAATGACATTTTAAAAAGAGTATATTCTGCATTTTATTACACAGCACCACGACTACTTCCCCCAATATTTCCTCGTAAAAAAACGTCCTGTTCTCGTTCCTTCCTCTCAAAGATCTCTCCGTTGTGCAGTGTGTCCACCTCTCCATCGCTCGCCTCCATCTCTCCGCCTGTCTCCTCCTTCCCCCCCCCCTATCTGTCCGTCCATCAGCTGTCTGTCTGCTCGCCCTCTGCGCGGCCGGTGTGCCGATGGGCCCTTGGGGTGGTCATGATGCCGCCGTGGTCACGGAGCTCGATCTGGTTTCTGAGGCGAACCAACGACACATTCCTGAACTTTTCATGCCGATACACTTTTCCTGCATGATTCTGCTTCCCTTTTTGAAGATATATCAGATTCTTCCTTTTTTCCCATCTTTAGTTCTCATTCTTTACAATAAGTAAGTTCAAATAAATTATTAAAGCTCATGTTTTTAAATGATATCTGTTGGTGTGTGTGCAGAGGACCACTAAATGCTCTGCTGTTGTTGCCGTTAACTGCTTTATTTTTAAGCGGAATCAGCAGCATTTTAAATGCAACATTAAGTGGGTGCTAATTAATGCAGTAGGTTGCAGAATCTAACCACAACCTAGCTTGAAGGATGATTCAATGTTGTCATTGTGTGTTTCTGCAAAAACCCCAAAATATGCTGAATGTTGATGTATCTGAACATATGAGCCTCGTGTCTCGCTTGCAGAAACAGAGGATGCTTGATGGTTAACGTGGGTTCAGGCAACAAAGGTACACATTTAAGGGTAGAAAAAAGTGAAAATTGTGTTTGCATTCAAATAATAATGTAACGCAACAACGTAGCATAACTAGCATAAATAAATAACAACCAACAAAACAGTGTCAGTTAAGACTTTAGCTTTTAATGAAGAGCGATACAAAAAAAGGCAACTTCGGTGGGAAACTAAAATTGACTAAATACAAAAAGATAAAGGGATAAAAGTGTAAAGAAGAGAAGAAAGCAGAAGACAAGAAGGTAGAAGACTGCAGGCCTCCACTTCTCTGTGAAGCTGCTTTGCCTCGAGCAATCTCTCTCTCTCTCTCTCCCTCTCTCTCTCTCTCTCTCTCTCTCTCTCTCTCTCTCTCTCTCTCTCTCTCTCTCTCTCTCTCTCTCTCTCTCCCTCTCTCCCTCTCTCTCATTCCTCTGCACTTGTGCTTTTTTCAAGCAGATGCCAGAGAGTTTAAAAGGAAGAATTTTTAACCCAATGCGCTAGCCTCCAGGCGCACCCCGCCAACCGAGCGCATCGCAGCTCAGAGACAAAGAGACGGAGAGTGGGGTGAGATGAAAGTGAGCGAGCGTCAGCAGTCGCAGCGTGCGGAGACGTCTTCAGGCTTCACATTCTAGCGTAGTGAAACATTTGTCTTTGCAGGCTGTTATTTAGCCTTCAGTATAAACCGAGTACAACTATAGTCCTTTATCTAAAAGTCCTGATTGGCTCATCGCGCAAGGAAGTACTGCATTTTTAGGTCTGTGTTATTGTAAAAAATATGGATAATATTTAAATCCCGGCGTGCATTTTGGGCTACGGCCACTAGGGGGTTCAGTGAGCGCATCCTGGCCACCGTACCTCAACTTTTTGTGCTAAAAGCGCCAATAGATGCACGTGATGATCGCTGCTTGATGAACTTCACAGTTCATTTTATTACAATTATTTTCAGAAGGGTGAAGATTTATGAACTGGTGGGATGTCTCTGCCACTGTATGAGCCAAATCCATTAACAGTGTGTGTATGTGTGTGTGTGTGTGTGTGTGTGTGTGTGTTTCTCAATCAATGAGAGTGGTCGCTGATAAACCACTGCAGTAAATTACCCACCTTTACCCCAAAACTATTATTACCATATCCCCGGTCAGCACAAGCACACCCTTGTAGTTTCAGTAACGCAGCTGAGGACATGGAGGACGATGGAGAAATTTTGAAAGCAATAAGCGATTTGTAATGTAATGTAATGTTTCCCCCGTCGAACCACGCAGAGCTGGAGGATTATTGTTTTACTGACGCTACTTTAAAGAGAGTTAGCTAGCGAGAATTTCTATCACTGAAACAGGAGGGAGTCTTGATGATGATGATGAGTGATTTTCCAACAATATTGGCCTCACAGTTAATCATAAATATCACTCGTCATCGGCTGTGTGACATGTCATTACACAAATGCGTAAACACACAGGTGGTAAAGAAGCTAATGAGCTTCTGTTTACTTTTGTGTTTAATTTTCTGTGCAAATTGACAAAAGTTAAGCAACACTGTGTGTGGCGTCCTGTCATCCTTGTACCATGTGAGTCAATATGTACTGTGCACTACGGCTCCGATATGGTAATGAGGCAGAAGGCAGAGCACGCACACACACACACACACACGCAGACACACACACACACACACACACACACACACACACACCAAAACGATCTCTTTCCTTTCCTCCGTCTCTCAAACCTTTTTTTAATTCTCTCTGTTACACTTTCAACTCCCCTCTTCATTTCTCCCACTGCTCGGTTGGTTCTGCTGCAGTGGTGTGTGTTCGTCTGGTTGTGTGTGTGTGTGTGTGTGTG
>NW_022280204.1:27221-29313 GCF_004355925.1 Anarrhichthys ocellatus | reverse complement strand
GGGGAATAACCAACTGTGTGTGTGTGTGTATATGTGTGTGTGTGCGTCCATGTAAAGCTGACATACGTGTTCACCACAATCATTTTTGTTGTTGAAAATTACCATATCTTATTGAGAGGGAAGAAGAAAAATTTGAGTATGAACACAAACACACACAATTCCGAGCAGATGTGTGTGTGTTCGTATGAATGCTGGACACATACACACACACACACACACACACACACACACACAGGAGGGTGCTTGCTCAGCCTGCCAGTCATTATCATGTCGTGTTACTCGTGTAAATCGTGACATGCCTCCACGTCACAACTCGGCTCCCAAAAATAGCTGCGGTGGCATCAGCCAGTCGGGTGACGTCGTCAGCGGGTGACGTCACGCCTCTCCTCACATCTCGATCCAGAGTATTAGCACAATATACGAGGATCCAGCGGTCTAATTATAGCAACGGCTTTATATTATAGCAAAAGACTGCACACTGCTTTCATTTCAGAGCAAATCAGGACTGTGTGTGTGTGCTGTCTTGTTTTTCTATCTTCGTGAGGACCACAATTTTAACCTTATGAGTGAGGACGTTAGTGCAGATCCTACGCTTTTTTTGTGGTTTAAGGGTGTAATGTTTAAGATCTGACCACACACTACGAACATATAGGGGGCATTATTTCCCCTTTACTACTGTGTCCATGCAATCTAAATTCATAGTCAGTTATTCTGTTAAAAAGCAGGGCAAGAAGATGCTAAATTTAACAAAACTGCTGAAACACTAAGAGCTGGTTAAAATAACACTGCTATCTTAAAGTCTTCACGCGTGGCATCGGCAAATAATATACAAGCATCTGTGTGTTTATTGTGACACTAACTGGGGCTGTATGGTCCGTTTATGTTATTATAGTTTATTAAATAAAAGCCAAAAGTTGCTACAGCTAACCGCTAACTGAAGGTCAGTCTCCTTGAGCCGCCACCAGCTCACCGCTGAAGTATTCTCCTGGTGACGGGGAGGACGATATGAAAATACAAGTCGTTGTTTCTGCCACTTTGTATTTCATCTAATAAACAAACTATCTAACAAACACGGACAATGTCTGAGGACAGACGGGATGCAACAGTGACTCACTATCGCCTCTTCAGGTACAAGTGGTATTACAAACACAATACAAAGACGACGTACAAAAATTCTGGCCAGATCTTACACACTGCACCCTTAGGAAAATAAATAGGTTCATGTTTATGGTCACTGATGGAAAGTAACTAAATGCATTTACTCACATTTACTATTTAAGTTATATACTATTGCATACTTCTGCCCCACACATTTTGGGGGACAATATTTTACTCTTTCATTGATTTCTTTGAAGATCAAGGTTTCAACTATTAGACGTCGGTTCATAGAACATGATGCATTTTTAAACTAAATGAATTTCTTAAAACAGCAGTTATAATTATTCAATAATCTGAAAGGAGCCATATATATATACTGTATATTGCTGACAAACATTTTCAACTCAACTACATTTGCTTGTAAAATAATATATACATTATGGTATTTACTGAAAGGTTTCCTGTGGAGTTTTTGTCATAAAGAAAAATGCACTCTCACCACATCTCTCCGATGCTCAGAAACATCTTCCAGCTGAAACTACACACACACACACACACACACACACACACACACACACACTCTGCACTGATGCGAAAGAGCCAAACTAAATGTGCAGTAGACATTTTACCGGCACCAGGCCTCACCTGCAATCGTGTTTTCTGAAGATAGGACTGTAGTCACATAAACTATCAGACTTTTTGAATCACTATTAAAAAATGTGAAAATCTTCATTGGTCAAAAATGGGATCTGACTACTTCGACCAAGCATCAGGGTAGAAGTTAGGCTGTAGCGGTAGTTGGGGCTCGGTGATGATATCTTTCAGTGACGATCCTCACAAATATAGAAGTACAAATGTGTTTGACTGTGCCTTGTTCAAGCCAGTTAGGGCCAGAGCTGAGCTGTTAGCCATATCTAATCCCATTCAATGGCTTCATGCACGATACGACACACACACACACACACACACACACACACACACACACACACACACA
>NW_022280204.1:0-27211 GCF_004355925.1 Anarrhichthys ocellatus | reverse complement strand
ACACACACACACACACACACACACACACACACACACACACACACACATACACTTACAAAAACAGATTCACACTGTGTTATATACTTTACACCCTTTCCATCTAACCCTGCATATACACACACTGTACTATCC
The DNA here is from genome assembly GCF_004355925.1 of Anarrhichthys ocellatus. NCBI lineage: Eukaryota > Metazoa > Chordata > Actinopteri > Perciformes > Anarhichadidae > Anarrhichthys > Anarrhichthys ocellatus. The sequence continues at coordinate 27,079 of NW_022280204.1, read as the reverse complement.
TACATTTATTTTGTTACACACACAACCATGCAACCAAACATACGATGGCATAATCACATTGTTAGTAATAGCCAAGTATTCTACACTTCACATTTAACACTGAAAACACCTTTATTATCAAATCTGAAACCACTCTGTGAGACGTTTCACACAGATAACCATGCCGCACATAAATAAATGCATAAATGATACGATCAATTACAATCTGACCTCATTTGTTTGTGAGTATAGTGAATGGACATGAATTCATTGTGGTGACAGAGAGACAGACTACTGTCCCCTAACTCTGCAATAAAACAAATACCAGCTCAGGGTTTCAAGGACAACGGGATTTCATGTGCAATAATAGCAGGCAGGCTCAAGAGATATGCTGGACTTCAGACGATACATCAAAAACTGGCTTATGTAGGACATCACAGAGTCTCAGCAGGCTGGGGTGAATGTTATGTGCATTTAGTTGCAAAACATCCAAGTTTTGTTGGAATGAACGAGGGTGGTGGGGTTAGTTTGTAGCTTCATGTCACCTGCTTCCTTTGAAAATGACTTTTAGGCTGTTGCTCTGCCAGCATAAAGGCCAACGTCAGAACAAGTTGCAGAAGTCGTCCAACTAGGCAAGAGAAGGCACATTAAGACTATGATTGCAGACTCGATGGCGCATCGGTTGTCTTTAACTAAGGAACAACTTAACACTGGACAACCTTTTGCAACATCACTGACTGGGTTCTGTCCAAAACACCACGCAGCATAGCAGTGGTTTCTAGCCATGTGTGTTATTGGTGTGGATTCACCTTTTCAACAGCTTCAGAATCAAACTGACGTAATGTGAAAACGTGCAGCAGCTTTTTAATTTTAGTGGGAAAAATGCACTTCCTCCAATGACGCGATCCCATTTCTGGAAGACATAGACAGGAATGTCACATTTCATTAACACTCTGCTGCCATTAAGCACCACTTATACCAACTAAAACAGAGGATGGACGTTGTCTCTCCTGCTTTTGGATTCTTTACACTCTCTCTCCGTCTCTCTTTCCCCAAGGGTCTTTTCGATCTCTCTCCCTCAGTCTCTCGCTCTCTAAAGCCGTCTCACCCCGCCACCCCCGCCCTCCTCTCTCTGGGTGAATTTGTACATGTGGTTATGTAAGGGCGAGCAGTCAGCCTTCCTCCTGCAGCAGTACTATCAGCTGCAGCCACACACAGAGAGAGGGAGGGAGAGAGAGAGAGAGAGAGAGAGAGAGAGAGAGAGAGAGAGAGAGAGAACATAGCCACCACCCCAATCCTTCACTACAGCATAATATAGAGGACAGTGCTTACAGTTTACCATGCTGGTGTAGAATCGTCTGAAATCTTAGTGATTCATGTATAAATAATGACTATCCCAGTGAATCTGAGCATACTCTCAGCTCTGATCACATGCTAGAATTAAAAGTAAAAATCAAAGCAGGACTAAACATTGTATTTGTTATTAAGTTACTTGGGATTTGATATCCAATTGGTTAAAAAACATTATTTTCTGTCTATCATCCAGCTGGCTGCAGAAAGTGTTGGAGCAAAATGGACTTCATTAAAGTTATTTCTTTATTTAGTTTTATGAATTTACATTTGTTCTTAGTGCATTAGTATCATATTGCAAACCACAAGCTCTAAAAGAGAAGTGGCCATAACGTCACCCATTGGTTTGTGGACTAAAGTTTTTAAGCCACGAGTTCGGCATTTTGGTTTTTGGCCGTCGTCATCTTGTTCTTTTGCAATCAGAAGTGACACGAGAGTACAACCGAATGCTGAATTAGACATTTTTGGGCAACCAAGGTGTTATAATTTACTGTCATTGAGTGCAAACACACTGTGAAAGGGTTAAAGTTGTGAGACGAAAACAAGGAGTCCCAGACCGCACAAAACCGTGGTAGAGTCTTGTCAATCACCGTATAGCCCCGCCCTAAAGCATCCCCTGCTTTATGGTCTGTGTGACTCTAAATGGACCATAATGTACTAAATGAACATCATGCTGTATTGAAGAAGACTTGAAACTAGAGATTGAGACCATAAACTCATGTTTACAATGTTTACTGAGGTAATAAATCAAGAGAGAAGAAGTCATTTTCTCATAGACTTCTATACAACCAGAGGAGTCGCCCCCTGGTGGACACTAGAGAGAATGCAGCTTTAACACATGAAGCACTGACTTCACTGTTCAGAACTGGAGGTTGCCGCCTAATCGCAACTGTTTGTGACTGTGGCTGCTTTTTAATTGGTTGTGCATCATCCATGCTGCTGCCTGTGTTCTTGCTTTTCCTCTATTAGACTATTTCTGAGACAACCACATTTTGGATCGGGTCTAATTTTCTCGGGTCCCCTTCAGATTACGTCTCTCATTTAAAAAAAATAAATTTGTGCATGTGGGGTTTGTTGTATGTTTTCTACGGCTCCATTTTGGACCGGGTAGATAGTTGATAGTTATTAGAAAGACTAATATGTATTTGGGAATGATCTAGTACAATCTGTCTTCTATTGTCCGTGGAGCATTTGGAAGGAAGAAGTTGTATTTTACTAGACGTTGAACAAAAATATGCATAAGAAAAAAACGACAAAGTGCAGCATTGAGCGTTAGATCGCAAAAAAAACTGTCAATAACAATACTTAAGTAACACATTTTAAACACCGAATTAAAATGCATTTTCCAGATTAGGTATGAGGGTTCATGTCAAACCTGTCCAAACTCTGCAGAAACACTATTTTAGTCTTTCTGTCCTGTAGGATGCAGTGTGGATTTGCCTGTAATAACTCTGCTGTTTGAGGACACCTATCATTGCATTGAGGATATCAGGAGCCCACTTGTCAACAAACACTACAGCGCTATAGTTCCCTGAGCTTCCTTGGCAATCTGTTTCATATCAGTATCTCAGGCGTCTGACAGTAAAAACAATACGATCGGAATTTCAGGTAGCAGAAGCCTGAGAATTGAGGAATCAACACTTGCAGGGAGTTGTGGAGGAGAAGTGGTCTTCCCTCTCTCAGCCAATGTGCAACGAGGCACCCAACCAAGTCGTTGTAGTTGTTTTGGGAGGCTTCCAGGAGGGGAATGTGTACGAGTGAGTGATAGAGAAAACCCTGCCTCGATAAACAACTGTTGCATCGCTTCCATCTGTCAGAGTGTGTCATCATCCACACTTTATATTGTCATTTTTCGTAATTTAGCCGACACCGTTATTGACTTACAGCAAATGAGCTTTGATTGCCATATCACTGCGATTGCAGGGAAACAACAAGCAAAGAGTGCAAGAGTCAGTGTGTTAGTGCATTTACAATAGTGATTATGTAACCGTGCAATCCATAGAAGTGGTTGCTCAGTGAACAAACAGAATAAGACAACACATTCTCACACCCAACTCGTCAGATGCCGCTGCTTGCTCAGTAGCGCCGAGCTTCAAACATCGAAGCAGTAGGTTCCTCTCTAGAGTCAGTTTGGACTGACTCTGGTACCAGGTTAGGTTTAGGCAACAAAAGTACTTCATTATAACTTGACTCACCAAATGGTTTGTTACACAGAACCATCTAAAAGCCCTCACTGGGGACAAAAAAATGCTTGGCAAGTGATTGGATGAAGCATACGTCAGTCACACTCTTGACGAAGCCAGTAGGGAGAACAGCGGAAACAGCTTTTCTATGGAGAAAAAGCCTCCATTGCCGTTCTTTGAAGAAATACTCTATTGTTGTTTAGACACAAACGCATTGCTTGAAGCCTGACAGGATGAATTTCCGGCTTGCGTGATCTTGCAACATCGTGGGAATCGAGCTGCAGTGCAAAGTAAACTTGGTTGGGCTGAAGAAAAATATTGAATTCGTAAATATGTACATGTGGCGATGAATTCAGTGCATACGTTACGAAAGAAACTACTGTAAAATAAGTCTATGTTGACTTTGTTTCACACAAACAGCGGTCTCCAGGGTGAAAGTCCTGTGTTGGTTTGACCCGTCCAAACTGCCGTCACACCCACAATGCATGGACTCTCTCGCGCTTTAAACTATGCCCACTGCTCTGAGCGTCTTATGATGATGCTGAAGGGTTTTCACTGGAGTTGGAAACTGAAAGCGCGGTGCGTCTCATACAGACGGTAAAGGGTGCCTCGGTGCGTCTCATGCAGACGGTAAAGGGTGCCTCGGTGCGTCTCATGCAGACGGTAAAGGGTGCCTCGGTGCGTCTCATGCAGACGGTAAAGGGTGCCTCGGTGCGTCTCATACAGACAGTAAAGGGTGCGTCCGTGTTTGAAGAGATGGGAGTGAGAACGGCTTGAAAAAGGACAATTAGAGACCTGACACACCAATGTGGAGCGACAACAAAAATAAATAGCGTATGTAGCAATCCACGGACCCTCTCCATCCAGGGTCTCCCCCAATCTCTGACCCCTTTTTCTTACTTTTTTTTGGGAGACATTTTCAGACCAAATTGCACTGCATCACAAAAAAAAAAGTCTGTCTTTTGTACCGTATTTCTCAGCTAGTTCATCAGGTTTAGTCCCAAACTCGAGTGCACCAATACCTCACAGAGCAGCTACACACACACACACACACACACACACAAGAGCACAGATATTTCAAATGGTTGCCATGACGACGCACACAGCGGGAGCGGAAGGAAATATGCAGGATCGGTGGTTCATCCGGACAAAATACAGTAATTCAAAATGAATAGCAGCTTCTATCTTCCAGCGCCTGGCTGCTGCTGTTCCAGTGGCCTCAGGGGAGCAACGGATACCAGAGCACCAGCTGATCGATGTCTCATCTCTGCCGGGGGTTATTTATCTGAATGGGTACAGCTTTTTTGGCTTCGGTTGAGGCTTCCACACCTTCGAGTGGCTGTATAAACACTGCTCTCTACGGAGGGCCCGGCTCAGGAGCTCCTACAGGACCATAACAAATCCTCACACCTCACATAGAAACCCAACACGCTGCACCTCCACTATTGGAAATTGTTGAAGGGATAGTTGCTGCATTCATTTTCAATTGATCGAGAGTTTTTCTTTCCCGAAAGAAGCTGGTGTGTTTTGGAAAGAGACCCCCGAGCTTTGGTTCCCTCTCCGTCCGGTTCCCCATCAGCCCCCCTTCGCTTCACCCCATGGCCTCCATCCACCAGCTGTCGGACGGGAGCGCGGAGTCTCGGTGGATACGGACAGACAGATGGACGGGAAAGCAAGAGGGAGGAGGCAAAGGGATGGATGGGAGGAAGGAGGAGAGGGAGTGAGGTGTGACCCATATAGCGGAGCCTGGAGTATTTATAGAAGAAAGTGTCCTAATTGGCAAGCCGCTGGGACAGCAACAGCACTGCACTGGTACCCTACTCCGTGTCCTTCACCTCCTCAACCTTCCCTTCTCCTTGGCCTTCGCCCGTCTCCTGCCACCTCGTCCTCCTGTCCTCTTCCACCTCCTGGAATTTGTCTTCATCGCTCTTTTCTGCTCTTCCACATCAGTGACCTAATCTACCTCTTCCCCCCTCCTCCCCCTCCTCCGAGTCTCTGCACCTTTGCTCTGGCTCTCTTCAGTCGCTCATCTTCAGTCTCTTGCTGCTCTTCGTCTTTGTCATCTCTACTCCACCTCTAACTTCTCATCCCACTGGCTTCCCCGTGCCCCATCCCCTCTCTCTTTCCCTCTCACATCAAGCTCAAACTGTTTTCTGCTGACATATTCTTGTATCTCAGTGACTTCAACCTCCTTTGGATTCCACAGATTCCATATATTGTCCACTTGAAACTATTGTTATTTCACATTAAATTGTGTTTGAATTGTAGAATGAGGGTGGTGATATGGCAGTGCTATTTCAGCTGTGTCGTACAACCAAACAAAGTTTTGAGGCATATTTCCTTTTCTAATCGTACTCCTCAGAACTCCATGTACGGAGGTTTGTGTGGATGGATGTTTCAAACAAACACAGAGGACTGGTCTTCATGTGAAACCAAAAAGTTGAGGTTTTAATTTACGTCTGTGTCTTCAATAATCAAGCATTCTGATGTTTTTACTAAACATAATCAGGTTTTGTTTTGTGACAGTCCACAACATAAACCAAGTGTTTCAAACTGTGAACCATAATCCAGGAGAACAAATGTTTCCTTCGAAACGTAATCGAGAAAGTTTAGCAACATGGGAACATCATTTTTTGGGCTGTACTGGAGACTTCTTCCACAAAATTAACTTAAAAACACTGAACAAGTTCCATGAAAAGAGGAATATCAGTAAAACGGTGGTAGTGAAGTTAAAGAAACCCAAAATGAATGATCACAAGGGGCTTAACCCTAAAACTAAACTTTTTAAAGGTTGAAAACAATAATAAACTCTGGAATATGGATGGAAGGACTCACGTAGGAAGTATTCGGAAGCATCCGCCACATAGTCCGCATCCTCGGGGAAGTGATCTATCTGCTTACACATGCCTTTATATGAACCTGCGTGAGAGGAGGAAAGAAAAGAGAAGTGAGGCCTCGTTAGGAATGCACTCAGAGCTCTTCAGTAATGGATACGACAGGAGAAATTAAAACAGTTTATAATGTGTGTATAAGGAGAAAGGTCTCAGAGAAAAAGTATGAGAAGAAGAGATGAAGAAAAGGGGGCGGGGCATGAAGAAAGAAAGGTGCAGCGGGATCTCATAGCACGCCACATTTAAGCACACTCCACGTGTCCTGAAACGCACTGAAAGCAAAAGGTGTGTCATTAACAACATAACGCCGTTGATCTGAAACAGTCGCTGTTATGTGGAGGCAACAAATCGCCTCGTTCACAGAAAACATCACGGTCCAGGAGGCCGCTGTCAACGTGGATTCATTTGTCACATAAAGACTTTAGTAACGGCACTGTGGGAGTTATTTTAACCATCTTTTTCCTAAAAGTAGTTCTGTTGTCTGAACCTAACTGAAGTATTTAGGAAAGACTGAACGCATGTAACGAGAGGAAACGTGACGTGTGTTGCTGACTGTCATTTAAGATATCAAACGAGGAGACGTTGGTTTGTTTGACCCCGTTTGCTCTTCCTCACTTGCTCTGAGCGCCATTTTTTCATCAATAGCATATTCACACAACATTCATTATCACATTTACAGTCAGTACGGACTGGATGGCGTGAAATGACGCCAAAAGCAAGAACGCCGTTGTGATATCACGCAAAAATACACGTGTGTGTAATTCACACAGCGTTCTGGTGATGCCAGGCTGCAAAGGCGAGAAAGCAATAGAGGAAGGAAAGAGGAGGAGAAGGTTAGAGGAAACATCTGAGACAAAAGAAAAGGAGAGGACGGGAGATTTGTCAACAGCTTTGAAGGAAACCCGTCAGAGGACAAAAGGCGACAGACAGAAGAGGACGAAGACGACAGGGGGACGTTTAATCTAAACGCCTCAACAGAGCAGGTGGGAGGGTGAGGAGGAGAGAGCGGAGCAAAATGCAAATGAAAGAGAGGAAGAAAGGAGAGCTGATGGTGCTGCTCATTAAGAAGAATTGTATGTGTGTGTGTGTGTGTGTGTGTGTTTAGCTTGGTTCAGCTCCAGTGGTAATTGTATGCCCTCCCAAACCACTGCAATTAAATAGGCCCTTGTTAATTGGCGATTGAAGGACGAAAGACAAGCGCCCGGCTTTAAATGGGCATCGGTTACACACACACACACACACACACACACACACACACACACACACACTCACAATGCAGCATCAACCCTATTGTCAGCAGTCTCTCTCACTCATCGCTGTGAGCGAGCACTTGAGGCTAAAGTTTTCCAATATGTTTTGCATTTCCATCATGACCACAAAGAGAACGAGCGATGTCATACTGAAGCTCAACACATGACAAGTGGAAAGAGGAATGATGACAGGACTGCACAACAAGCCTGCTTAATATTTACATATATTTAATACACCACAGCAAATAATCGGGCGAACAAAGCGCTTTTCATCAGCTAGACTTTGATCGATGCATTAGAGATACTTCGCCGGGAAGCGGCTCGGAAAGCTTTCAGCGATGCTTTCATCTTTTCATAATTTCGGTGTGAGCTCTGTGTCGAGAATTCTGTTACAGTTCCTGAGAGGAGCTTGTTGAGCAACATCACGGCGTGTTTCAGGAGGAAGTAGCCTCACGTTCAGGTGGCCTCTTGTCTCCGGAATCTGTTGTGCAAATGTGAGCGATGCTACAAAGAGAGAGAGAGAGAGAGACTTGAATCACGCCGTGCGTACTCGAGAAGCTCTCGGTCGAGTGTGGAAATAAAGTGCTGACGAGCAGAGGTCTCTCAGGTGATGCAGTTCGCCCTCCGGTGGACATTCCAAGCCTTTCAAAAGACTGACTCATCAGTATTAGAACATTACATCATTGTTCAGTTTGGAGATGATGCCGTTTATGAATAGCAGGATCTTCAGTTGTTCCTCTCAGGTCCTGTATGACACTAACTGCAGTTAAAGGAGCACTTCACCCACGTTTTTGAGGTTTCAGTGAAGATGCATGCGTTTAGGAGTTTGTAAACAGATGTTTTCATATAGTTTTGCTGCAATTCATCGAGACTTTTCTCTGTTTTTTCTTATTATTTGATCATCGTGGAGGCATGAGAGAAAAACAAAGTTTTCTCCAAGAATTCAAAGTAACAACGTACCACTGCTACAGATGATCATTTTGCGGTTGAAGAATTGTTTTAATATCATGGCAATGACGTGTCTGAGACTCTTATTAACCAGACGTACAGAATGTGGAGGCACTGGAAGGTGCACGAGCCTGAACTTTAGCCCAAAATAAGGTCCCATTGAAAGAGTGTGGAGGCTCGTTAAGTGTCAGTGATAAGAAACAAGGAGGAGGAGGAGGAGGAGAGCAAACCTATTTTGGGTTTTGGGGACACTCAGTGATGGTTGAGCCGATTAGAGTTTAGTTTCAGACTTCACTTTTTGACGACAGTTCGGAGATGAAATTTATAATCGTTGCCGTTCGATTAAGTTGTTGCCTGATGTCCCTACAAGGTTTATGTTAAACATTTCTTACAACTGAAACTGGGCCAATGATGGCACAGATGTGAGCAGGAGAAATAATCAAAGACAAGAGGGGCCAAAAACATCCCCCAAACACACTCACTGGGGTGTGCAGCATTTATAATCCGGTTCATCCTGGTTTCTAGTGCATGGCCACAGTCCAGGTGACGTTTACCAGGCGTTAACAAAACACGCATCAACAATGTTCTGCACAGTTTATAATACTTGTTGCTGCAGTCTCAGCAGCTTCCATGTTTTCCTCAAGTCTCCATCACATAAACGCTGCATTAAATACGTTTCATATCAGCTCGTCTCACGCTTGCAGAAATGCACAATGCTTCATAGTTAACGTTGTGAAAGTCTTGGTCAGGTGGAGTCAACAAAACTACGATTGCTACTTCCAAACAGATCACGGATTGTGTTCAAGTAATATCGTAACATAACTAACTTTCTTACAAAACAAACTTAAAGTCAATATGAACTTTTGGTCTCACAAGTGACATGGACTGCAGTCTCCTGAATGAAAGTCCTGTGTTTGTTTGACCCGTCCACCCACCACCACCGCTGCCACCTTCCCCGAGTGGACTTTCTCGCTTGTGATACCCGTTATTATACCACGTGACTTTCAGTAACGGTTGCTCGATACACTATACGTCACTTGACCGAATGCAAATCAATGTATCCGTGGTTTGCAGCCAACTGGGCTGACTTTCTTTTACCATTTTTGTTGATTTTGTCTTTGCACCAATTTCAAAATAAAAGAGGAAGACGCACGTATTCATTCATTCATATCATAGCGTGCATTTACTCAGTCTTTTTTCACTGTCACCACTGAAGATGCTGTGTAACTGTGGAGCTTTTAAACTGTGTTCAAGCGTAGAAACAAGAGCACTGGCTCATCCAGTTGGGAGTTACCGTTCCTGTATGAATCTGTTCATATGACTTCTCTTAGTTTCTCAACCACCTGACACGCAGTAACGTAAAACATTCAAAATGGTGTCCGTTGTGGTTACTAGGAGATGTGCAAAGTAGAAGGTACAGTAGACTGCTGTACACATCACTGCCTCAACTCGTAGTAATAATTCTTCCCCGGATCAGCCTTTTGGTCTTCAGTCTTTATTTACTGGCATCTCCACATGAAGATCCCACTTCATGTCAAACACATCAATTCACACACTCACTGCCGGGCAGCATCTCCATCATCTCCCTCTTTCTCCCTCTCTCCCTCCAACACATGCCCTCCCACGCTGCAGCACAAGCACATGTAATCTGGAATTGCATTTTCCCTCTCTCTCTCTCTCTCTCTCTGTCTCGCACATGCATACATGTGCGTGAACCCCCGAGGACCAGATTCCCATTTGAACTGAGCTGGCAGCTCAGCGCTCCTCTCTCTCCTTCTCTCTCGCTCGCTCCCTCTCTCTCTCTCTCTCTCGCTCGCTCTCTCTCTTTATTTTTTCTGCAATTCAAATTAAGAGCACGCTTTATTGTCTCGACAGGAACAAAACCTGTGCAGCGTTACGTCATCGTCTGAGGTGCACCGACGATGCCGACGTTAACAGATGGCCAGAAATCATTAAATGGAAGGTTTCTGCATGATTAATGCGTATTTTATTTTTGTTACTACATTTTACTTGTAGTTTTCCGGGCGTTGTTCTGATATGTCACATGTCTATGGAAGAACAAATAGTCTTACTACAATCAGCTGCTTATATCTGTGTTGTGATTTTGTGAGGTATGAGGTCTGAAAATGAGTCTCAACTAGCAACTAGTCTTTATGCTATGATTCAGATTTCACACTTTCAGTTTGCCATCCACACTGACTTGCTTCTGGAAAAACTCTTCGCTCATCTTTTTTCTTTGAGCGTACAACAAATATATGGACTGTCGTCATAATATTTCGGCGTGATTTATGCGTGACGACTCATAATTAGGGCTTACTGGGACACTTGAGTACAACAGAGCCATCGTTAATGTAATTAGAAACACCTGTGGTGGGACAATTCAACATGTCTTCAAAACACACACACAACCCTAACCTCTACCGGCCTAAACCTAACCTAACCCTAAAGCTAACCTAACCATACCCAAACCTTATCGTAAAACTAAGCACACGGGAACCATAACATAAACTTACATTAACCTAAATCTAACTTAACTTTATCTAACCTAACTCTAACCTCCACCTAAACTTAACTATAAACTTACGTTAACCTTTACGTAAATCTAACCCTCACCTTAAACCTAAGCATAACCTTACCCTAACCTAAACTTAACCTCACCTTTAACCTAAGCATAGCCTTACCCATATCATAACCTAAATTTAACCATAACTTAACTTTAAACCAAGTTTTTATCCTAAAATGTGATAATTTGCATGCCATTGTCTCCATTTTGTCCAAAAAAAAGAGGCTGGTCCCCACACCGTGACTGTGTAATCAAGTTTATGTCCCCACAAGATGGATAAAACATCCTAACACACACACACACATACACACACACACACACACACACACACACACACACACAGGTGCTGTCAATTACTCAAGCTGATGAGACTTGTGCTCAGGTTGACGTTGAGTGGAGTGAGAATAGGGATTATAGGTCACTAAACTTCGTAAGAATCATAAAGGGATACGTTATCCTCCCCTAACGGGTGCATTAACATTGACAGAGGTGAAGGAGATGACAATCAAGCACCATCTGTGCAAGAGGTCTAACACCTGTGATACCACACAAATCCAACCGTCATCACCAACTTGCTGTTCATCTACATGATCTGCAAATATATTACAGATCTTAAAATTACCAATGTTTTTTTTGTACATTTTGAAATAATTTGGACAACTATTTTTTTTGGAACCAAACGTTTTTTCAAGTCAAATTTTCCTCGTCTGCCATTAATTTCACCGTAACCAAAATCTGATCCTTGTAGAAAGAAAGCCAATACAAGCTGAACCATCCAGACTGTGGTAAAATACACACTTACAATAATCTAAACTAAGCCTAAAGATGCAGATACCTTCAAAGGTTTAACTCTGGTGATGCTGATGACATTTGTTAAACAACTCTACAAGCCTGGAGGAATAAAAGGGAAATAAAATGAAGTCATACTTTCTTATTATATACAGCATATAGCATTTTACTGACAACTATTTCCAATCCAGTTATTGGCAGTTGTTTCATTGTTGTTTTGGGGTTAAATAGAGAACGAGGCAGATATGAGCAACACAGTTGTACTCCACAGCGTCTCTGTATTGTGGTTCTGGTGATAATCTACACTGACAATCGTTTTTGCGCATACAGAAACAAAACCTTTGTGTCTGTAACTGTATCAAATCCCCATCAGAAAAGAAACTCCTCTACCTCCCTCCCCCCTTTCTCCAAAGTTGTAATAACGAGGTGTCGCTCTTCCAAATTGCCCTGTTAAATTATACATCCTGCTTAAACACATCGCAGATACTATTATTCTGTGAGCAACCTGCACCTCAGGGGTCAAGACAGATCCGTCACCCACTTATCCTCACAGCAAGCGGAGCCCCTGTGACTCTCCGCAGATGATTTAATACCAATCTGAAGAGACCCCGGTGACCCCCTCCCGCCCATGCTGTCACAAGCCAATCAGAGGCCTGCTTGTCGACTCACCTCATGGCTGTTAAGGATAAGTTAATGGAGTGTGATGAAACACTCGCAGAGATCCTTTTATGAAGTATTAACATCCTAACCCACTGTAAAAGTGTGTGTGTGTCTTCTTGTACTTGATACATAGTGAGGACCGTAACATTTTTACCACAGAGTGAGGACATTTTTGGACAATTTGGCCAGTCCTCACTTCTTCAATGGTCTGTTTGAGGATTCGGCCATGGTTTTAAGGTTCAGGTTAGAGTTTGGTTTAGGTTAGGGTTAGGCATTTAGTTGTGATGGTTAAGGTACAAGGGGCCAGGGAATTTCAATGAGGGTCCTCACAAAGGTAGAGCAGGGATGTGCATGTGTGTGTGTGTGTGAATCAGAGATGTAATGTGAAGTACAAAACGCCCTCTTCTGAACCAGCACTGTGTTATGCAAATACTTGGCATAGCAGTCTTTGTTCTTTATGCTAATTATGGCTCAATCTATCTGTATGCTAAAAATGCCATTAAAGTAATCCCTCAGCTGCAAAGGTGGATGAACATCAGAGACCTCAAAGGAGACGTGTTGCACAGCAAATACGGCTATCAGCTGGGTTCAGGTGATTGCAAGTGTGATGCACAGAAAGTGTGGTCCTTTCTTTTCTCCGATCTATGAATGTTAATTCATCAAGGAGAGAGTTTTCTCATGAGTGATGCTCTTTTTTCCCACCTTTCATGTCTTTTAGGTTCCCCATCTGTACTAAACATGGACATCCAGAACCTCTTTACTGAATTCTAAACTGCCTCCAGTATTAAATCTTATACTAAAAGACTGGAGGGCACAGACGCCCCAGGTCAGAACTAGTGTTTGTGATCAGTTGGGCCACAGAGGTAACCCTATGCCTTCACCAGTCCAACAACCAATGCCAGTGGTTTATGTTCACAATCAGCCAGTGGCCCTGAAGGTCTTCAGCCCACATATCTTCCATCGCTCTGTGACGTTATTGTGGTGACATCAACCATAACTCTGTTGTTCTGTTGGAGATGAGGAGAGACTGTCTGCTCCAAAGTGCCCTGTCACAGCTAATCCACACTCATACTACAGAAAATACTATAAGAACCCATCAGAGGAAACTCCTGGGGCAGGTTATATAGTTTCAACCCTTTCAAGTGATTTATGATTATGGATGTTTCTATAAAGTGCTAGCATCTTGCCGGCACGACATCTGATGGTAAACGGTTGAAGGAGACTAAATTTTAAAAGGACCAAGAGCAAAGAACAAGATCAGGATATCCCTGCATTTCACTGAGCCACTGTCCGATGAGAAGTGTTGTTTTAAATTGGTCCAGTATTGTATTTAGTATAAAAATTTGAAAATGCAATCTTATGTACATCCAATAAAAGTACTTGTTTTTGCCACTAAAAAGGTTGAGATTGTTAATATAAGTTTCTGACAAAATTTTGGAAATAAAACATTTTTTCTGTACCTTTCGCTCCATCCCGCCTCTTATTAAGTGACTTATGGACGTAAATTGAAATAAGTCAACATTTACTTCTTATTTCACAAGGGACACGGACAGCAGTCTCCTGGGTGAAAGTCATGTGTTTGTTCGACCCATCCAACAAGCCCATCCTGCTGCATTCATGGACTTCTACCGACTGGAAACTTATTCATGATACGTCAAATTACAAATATTATCCGGGAGAAAACATCTTTCCCTGGAAATGTAATTAAAAATGCAGTTTTGTTGTTTGGGAACATTGTTTTTCGGAGACCAGGCTGGCGCCCCTGACCATGACCTCCGTCCTTTCAATAATCCATCCATGACTCGACCTCGAAATGGTTGCATGACCTGATCTTTGTGATTCACATGTAATAAAACCTTTGCTTTAATCATTTGTAATCTCAGACCAAAAGGGAGACATCTTGGATATGCCTTCCTCAGAACTTGAATGCGAGGATTTTCTTTTGTCTCTGTAATATATAACTAAAAGATCAAGGAATCATCCCGAAAGTCATATCCCTCCTTTTGTGATGGCTTTGTTGTCTCTTTATTGACTTCTCTTTAGTATTCATCTGGTCACTGTGCAGATATGTGGAAATGTAAAAAATGTAATTGAAATGATTTAAATTGAAAGAATACAATGAATATAAAATCCTAAATCAACTCTTCATGCATTTCAGGATAAAAGTGATGTGTTCCATGCCGACTGGAAAGTGTTCACTTCATTAAACGACTTCATTGTGAGCTGTATTTCATTTTAATCTTTGAACCCAGACAGCCCAATTCATTTCCGCACAATTTCAGAACACATCCGACAACGGAGAAACCTATTAACGATAATTGTAATAAATGTGGAATTAGATTCTCACACTACTTGCCCTAACTAATTTAGAGTAAGCAATTACTTTCCCTATCAGCAGGCATGCGCGTGTATGCACACACAACACATAAATTACTTTGATTTATAGTTGTGACAGGCAAAGAAAACTGCTGGGTTTTGCTGCTGAAGAAAATCCTCCATCCTGTCTTTTGATTCTTTTGAGACAGGGCAGCAGTGTGTTGTCAAGTGGCACAAAACAAGAAGCAGCTAATGTGACAGCAGCACAAATAAATGGCTGTTTAATTGTAATTTGGGAGGACATGAGCGGTGTAGTGGAGGGCACCAAAGAGGCCATGTGGTCAGAGACTATCCCGCAACCAGGTGTTCACACTTTCAATCCAAATGAGTTCATCACTGCTGAAATGAGTGACGCAAGCGTTGTAATGTGTTATGATTGCAAACAAAGCAGTGTACTTAATTTAGACATATCTTAGCTCAAATCTAAGTGGTTATTTCCATGTTTACATCACAATGTTCATCTTGAAATATGAGCAGCAGAGTTAGAAAAAAAACGTTCACGTCAGCCACGGAGTTGCAATACGGAATCGGTATTATCTGAGTATGGAGGGGAAGATATCGGATTAAATCACCAAATTTGAATAAAAACCGGTACATTTCAGATGGAGTATTGCTTTAAAGAAGACCTCCGTGTGCCCCTGGCTGTGGGGAATCTCGTCGTTCAAGTTCTCTACAAAATACATCAAAGTTGAAAATGAAAAATATGCATTTCAAGAACTCAACTTGTGTTTATTCTCAACAGCACACAACGAGCCGACCTCCCCGACGTCTCAGTGCTCTGGCTCCAGTCCTGTTTCTGCTGAGAGGAAACTACTGAATCTTAATGTACACTTTAGAAGCAGCGCGCTGGTCACTTAGATCTGCACTGATGTCATGTATAATTGAATATTGTTAGCATTACAGATACTGCGTCTGCTTTGTTCCCATCATGCATTATTCCTCTGTGTATCCTGCATTAGATCAGTCCAACAGTTGCAGACATCTCTTTTTGTTGCTCCCCCCCCCCCAACATAAGAACTACAAGATCTCTCTTGCGTTGCATACACAAAATCAAACTTGTACTGAAGATGTAAAGTCAGGTTGTTGATGTTACCGAGTAACTTGCGAGAGCTGAAAAACAAACGGCAACAGAGCCGCTTCACAGTCGTTTGGCTGTTGGAGGTAGCACTCTCAAGACAAGAGTGCTACAACTTGGTGAGTGCACACTAGTCTCAAACAAGGGTTGCAGCTCTTCAGAACAACCTCGCTATTCCCCCAAAACAGGAACAGCAATCTGCCAGCTGTGGCAGGAACAAAAAAAAAAGCATTTTACCAAATCCTGACTTTTCAAATGACTACAACAACAACTGCATGGTGAAAACAGGATCAGTCTACATTCCTGTACACAGCGAAACACATTCACACGTCCATGAAAGATAGACGGTGCCAGAATTTTGTTGACGTAGTGACTACGTTCTCATAAAGATGACAATACGTTAAAGGACAAATATACCACATTCAGAGCGTGGAGCCCCTGGGTTACAAATCTCACTGTAGAGTCCAAGACTCTGTCAAGACTTCATCATCACATATCATCTGTTAATAATAAACAATCATCTTTTCTTCATCTGACTTTTCTGTCCTGATTCAAATGGTTTTGTTGCCTTAACTTTCTTTTTAATATAACGTTGTCCCGAAAAAGAAGTTGTTCCTGGGACCATTCGTATCCCTGTATACAAAACCACTAGATTGCATTTTGTGACTATTTCCCGAACTACTGTGAGACTGTGTCGCCAGTACCCGTCAACGGTCAATGCCGTCCTGACCGACAGCGTTGACCACAAGCGTCCTGCAGTTAGCAGCGGTGTTAGTCGCCATGTTGAGAGCCGTTGAGAGGCAATAGAAGTGCTCCCAATCGCTTATTATGCACCTTTAACACAATGACTCAAGGGAACGTTCATGCTGCATCAACCTCAAAGGGTCGAAATAAAGAGATTAAAAAAAGCCAACGCATCCTCGTACCAACAGAATACATCTTCACCAATAATTCCCAAAACAGCATATATGACCGTTCTATCTAACAAGTGTCCTGTGTTTCTTTGACCCAACCTCTCTCTTTGTACTACGTCACCTCATAATTTCCGCGGCTGCTAGAGGTCGACGCTTAACACGTAAATATGGGTCGTAATAAGCTGCTTGCGCAGATGACCTGTACAGAAGTGGAATTGGATTCTACTAAGGAAAGAGTCAAAATGACGTAAAGGAAAATAAAACTTGAGATAAGTGGTACACAAGAGGGAGAAAGGACAGAAAGGGGTCAAACAATTAAGACAATTACAGCTGGTGAGCTGAAGAAGCCAGAGAGTTTTTAATGGAGGATTAACAGCAACCACCTGCAAACAACCACACTGTCCCCCTTTTGAGAAATCCCCCAGCTCTCTCTCTCTCACTCTCTATCTCTCTCTCTCTCTCTCTCTCTCTCCGGTCCCTTCGCGGCTCTATCCTAGTTTTGTTTTTTGAAACTTTCTGCGATGTTTTCCTCCCCCTCCCGCCCTCGTTAATTCCTCTGGCACCGAGGGAGAAAGACAAGGAGTGAGAGGAGGTAATAAGAAAAGAGGAGCGAGAGAAAGAGAGACAGAAGAGATGTGAGAGACGGTGAGGTGACAGAAATGAAAGAATGTGTGAGAGATTCAAAAAGCTGACAGCGAACCAGCAAAGCTCATTGATAGACGGGGCAACAGATGTTTAGTCCTGCATGAAGTCACACCAGGCAGCGATAAGTGGAACAGCTACCTGCCCTCATTCTGCAGCTCTACATCCCAAAATCAGAGAGCCAGAGATGTGATTTACACCACTTCATCATTATTCTGGCAGCTCATTAAAAAAGACAGTATAATTTGATACGGTCAGTTTTGGAGACACGTTTTCACATTTAATCTCTCTCTGGATTTTCACTCAAACTTCCCCTTTAGTGTATTTGAATGAAGTGAAGAGTGTTATTCTAGAACAGCGTGATGGTGCACGTCGCCAAAATGTTCTTTTTACGAGTGACAGATTCAAACTGAAGCCGCCATGTTGTTTTTTTGGTTGAACAATTTCAGTAAACTGAAATAGTACGAATGTCTTTTGCATCATGTTTCTACCGTTCGACATGACTTCTTTGGTACGTATGAAGTCTTTAGCATAACCTTCTTCCAGCAGAGTACAATGCCGTAAGCGAATTGAATTTTCATGTTGGTCAATTTCAGAACCACGAATAAACACAAAACGGGTTTTCATTATCCGCTACGAGGGTCTGAGGACAGATGGTGTATGCTGTACAGATTTGTGATTTGAGATATTAAGATATATGAATAAAATTGACTTGACTTGAAAAACAGAACATGGTCAACATGTGCACTAACAAGCATTCCTTTTGCTATTGACTTTATCCACGTTTGTATTTGTGTGGCAGCTCATTTAGAGTAACACACCCTGTCTCCTAGGAATTATGTTTATGTACTACTTTGTTTTCCCAATCATGTTTTGCAAGGAAACATGATTGCTGCCTGAATTATGTTCCGTGGCAACGTTTTTGCAAGAAGTGCTACATTAATGTTCCACACAGAAGTCGTGCAGAGAGGTGGTCGGGGTGCAGGACAGACGTCTCCACCGTCAAAGGGTTCAAATCATAAGTCCTGTTTGTGGTTAGATTTAAAGCTGTTTCTCACCGGTGCAATGCAAAAATGCTGCGCAGGATTAAAGAAAATCTGCATGGGAATTCTCCACGTGACAATTATGCACACCGAACAGAGCTAGCTGTTTCCCGTCTTTGAGCTAAGCTAACTAACCAGCTGTTGGCTGTAAACTTACGCAAGTTTCCTCCTAAAAAAGAGCCTGTGTCCACTCCACTCCACAAACACCCGTACAGACAGAGAATGAATTAATAATACTAATCTGACCAGGAAGTTGATGCTAACGCTAGCTGTTCTGGCTAGCCCCGTTACATCACCGACATATAACGAGTCCGTTGTTGTGTTTTTTGTGCAAATTATTGCACACATTTATTGTTAAACAAATTGCTAAGACGTTTCCCTATTTTGGCAACAAGCTAGCTGTGACGGAGAGGTGGTCAACATGGTTGTAAATTTAAATTAAACTAAACAAAAACGCCACAAAACTGCTTGGTATTGTTTAGTGAAAAACATCGTTGTTCGGCTTAAAATGACAAAAAACGCAACATGACTACTTGGACACTAACAGCGGTCACCCATTTTAACCCATTCACCACCATGACCTCTTCCTATGAGGACTTCAGCAGACTCAATATTAGTGATACGTCAAAATGCAAAAGTAATCCACGTCACGACATGTTTCCCGTAAAGCGTGATTCACGACGCAGTTTGATCGTATTGGAAAGTCGTTGTTAGGACCCTGGAATGTGTGATTTATTTACAGACTTAAGTAGTTGAATGAAACAGCCGCTCGCGGTCGTAATGTCACACATTGCACCACATTAAAATGCCTCCACGCTCCGGTGGGGGGGGAACGCCAGCGTAAATGGGTCAGAATCAGCCATTAGCTCATGAGGGTTGAGATGCGACTGACGAGGCCACGAGAGCGGGTAGACAGTGGGTCAACGAGCAATGAATCTCCCCCTCTCGCTCCCTTCTCCTCCTACTTCCTCACCCCCCACCCACCCACCGACCCCCTCCCTGCCCCACAGTGGGTCTGTGATTGCGTAACATTGCTAAAGAAGCACCACACCAGTGAGCAGCATCGGTGGGTGGGAGTTGTGCAGGGAGCAACTGACCCAATATCTAATGAAAGAGAAGAGGGATGAAAGGGGAGGGAAATAAAGAGACGATAGAGAGGAGGGAGGGTAAAAAACGAGAGGGAGGGAGGCTAGAGGGGGGAGAGGAGGAAAGAGACAGAGAGGGGCAGACAATGAATTCAGGCAAAAAATAAGACAGGACATTTAAACTATAAATAACCAAGACACTAGCAGCAACACTGGTCTTCTCTTTCTCTCACTCCGTTCTTCCCTTCATCTTTTTCTAGCACCCCCCCCGTTTTTCCTCCCCATCAAATATCATCTCTCTCCTCATGCCTGCAACATCATTTTTAGAAGTAATTTATTTGCAGCAGTCAATCAAAGTACAAATATTTGTTTCTTTTCATATTTCTCACCATGACAAACATCGTCTGATTCTGTCTCATTGTGTCTCATTAAGTCTCATTTGACCTTAATTTGTTTTCTTGTTACCAATTTTGGACACCAAATCATTTCGATTAGATTTCTACTTATTGTTTTAGGTTTAATGTCTTATCTTCTGCATCAGACGACCAAAATGATTTAAAAATAGTGAAAGATATTTTAGAGAATATTAAGATATTTTGGTGATTTTATTGATTTTTTCTCCCTTTCACTCTGATAAGTAAGCGATGAAGTAAAATGAAAAAGGTAATAAGTCTATGTAAGGAGGAGGATGACGGGTGGGTCAAACTCTGGACTTTCACCCAGGAGGCCGGCGTTCCTGTGAAACCCAAACTCAACATTGAGATATTTCAAGTTAAAGAAGTTACGTAACAAGTTATTTTAACCTAAACCATGATCTTTTCTGCACTAAACCCAAGTACTAAACTGAATATATAAAACGTTTCTGTGATTCCGACGCTTAACACATTATGTCGCATTACACATTGAGTCGTACGTTGTTGTGGTCATTCATGCTACGGTTTTACTGAGTGAGACCCACAGGTCAATTTTAAGATCTTGGTCTATTTATCTTCAATAACGCGTCTTCTTTCAGACGGAGGAAAGAAAACATTTATTTTATTACTTTGTCTATTTGCTTCTGTAGATTTCCCCTAAATTCACATATCATTGAGAGCCTCATTGATGCTACGTTTTAGTAATAAAAACTAAACTTGTTTTATGGCTGTTGACAGTATTTTCTGATTTATGGAGTCATACAAAAAGATATTACAAATATCGTCAGTAAAAACCTTCGACTCTGGAAGAACTTTGAACCTGGCTTCATCCAATGTTCACTTTTATTCAGGAAATGAATGAAAATGAGCTCACATTGAACGAGAAAATGACTGAACGTTGTAATAAAAAACCAACAATTGCCTTAATTTAAGTGATCAATGAGGAAAGTTTGTTGGTGATAATTCATTTTCCCTTTTCCTAAATCAGACAAGAGACTCGGTTCCCCTCTCGTTGATTGGAGGGTTATTCACATCACCTGTTGTGTGGACTGACTCCTAATTAAGAATTGAGAGCCGCTCGGTGCGTGTCCCCTCTTGAATAATGCAAACCTTGTTTCAGTAGACATTGTCAGGAAGAAACTTTGGTCTTCAGGATTTTCTTTGCTGTCTTAACTTTTCTAATTGAGGCCGATTTCTGAGCGTTGTGAAACGTCCCTGGAGTGAATATTAAAGCGCCTCCACAGGCTTTGTTTATTGGTTCATTCCTGCTGAAACTCTCTTTAAACATATTTTCTTATTATCAAAGATGCATTTTATTATAACTGAGGAGGAGAGAAAGAGGCATTGTTTTCACTGTGAAGGCTCCTGTGGGATTTGTTTCTCCTCTCCGAGTAAATATTTCTGTATCGTGTGTTTTGGGAACTGGTTGTTCTTCCCAAACAGCTGGAATCTGGAGAATCACAAACCGCCACATGGCGCTACCACATTGGGAGGTTTTGGCATCTGGTATTTTCCAGGCAGAGGTGGTAGAGTAACTGATACAACAAGTGGTAATATCCTTTTATCTGAAGCAGTATTGTAGCATGGAGGACAAAGCACTGGTGTGTCATGATATAAAACCTATTTGTTTGTCTGCTCTTCTGATATCTGCTCTCATCCGTCTCTGTCCTCCTCCTCTTCCTCTGTGTCCGTATACCTCAGTCCTGATTCATCCTCCCTTCTTCTTCGTCTTTTTAGCATAGCTGTCATCACACACTAGGTGTCCGTCCATGCATCCTTATATCCTCCACCTTTTAAATTACGCAGATTACCCTCATCCTAATTCATGAAGGGAGAGCTGACTGAGCGGTTTGGTTCACACATTCACACCCGGGAGCTTCCAAGTTCAAACCAGTCCTTCAGTGAGCAGCCTTCAGGTCAAGTGCTTCCCTCTCGCTGAGGGCAGGATGTGGGTGACGGAGGTGTGTGTGTGTGTGTGTGTGTGTGAAAAAACATACAATATATTTGTGTTCATGGCTGCAGCTGTGCATTTACACATCTGTGTTTATGTCCACGCAAGTACGAGACATTAGCTGCGATCCACGGGGAAGCATGTTAACCACTGAGAGGAGGATTGGTAAGAAACCACCAAGAGCTGTGTGTGTGTGTGTGTGTGTGTGTGTCCACGCACATGCATGTAGACACCCGCCTGTGTGTGTGTGTGTGTGTGTGAGGTGCCATTGAGTCAGTGGAAGATGGGCTGGGGGGGGCTATGACTCATCCACTGCATGGGTCTCTCTCTCTCTCTCTCTCTCTCTCTCTCTCTCTCTCTCTCTGCATAGCAACGGCTGTGCAAAAGCTCATATAGGGCCATAGCAACCAGTGCTGGTAGTGTGGCGGCCCATAAACACTCCATTAACGGGTCGGAGGCATCCAGGAAATCATGTCGGATACACCGATCGATGAGCACGAACTACTGCGTCAACTCAACATCGATCTCATGTGCAGTTCTTTTCCGTCACAACACAACATACATTTTTGACTGTGGAAGCAACGATTCATATTTCTGTTCTCACACAGCGTTCGTTGCAACATCTCATTTGTGTGTGAGTCCACATGATCATGAACCAGGAAGTATAAAGAACGCAAACAGAAACCAAGGAGGCCGCTGTTCGTTCCCCATGTAACACAAGACGTGAACGTCGCTTTATGTTCGTAATTGTTTCAACCTGAACGACGATCTTCTTCCTGAACCTAACTGAGTAGTTTCCTGTGAAGACGGATTTTTTTTCATTCATTTTATCAACGTTCATCATGATGTTTTAGTTTCAGTCCCACAATGTAAATATCAACATTTCTCCTCAGTAGCACCTGAGAGGTCCAAAGTCCGATTCGACGCACCGAGTTTAGAACGGACAGAAGTCGTTGATCTTCACCAGTTCTTCATAGCAGTTTCATTGTTTTGGCCTCTCCTCTCATTCTGAATGATGTTATGTTCTGGTTGTGAAGACAATGATGTATACATAAAGACATCGACATGATAAAACGGGAGACACTCACAATCACAGTCCACTGTCCAAAGGCTAGCTCGTTGCTAGCATTGCCGGTGATAGATGGGACGCAATGCTGGTGGAAGCAGCTGATAGCTGATGCTTCCGTGGTCGTACGTTCATGTTTTGTGAGCACAGGTTGGGATTTTTTCAACTTTCCTTCTGTGTCGACAACATTAACTCTGACTAAGAGTCAGTCAGAGCGGCGTCAGCCATCAGTCCTCCCACCTCACCTCTCCTCGCTTCCCCTCATTACAGATGTTGCTCTCGTTACAGATGTTGTTTGGAAAGCTTTCTCCCGCACACATCCACAGCTCGCCGTCCTCTTCCTCCCTCCTTCGCAGATGTTGTTTGGCACCCGTCTCCTTCTCTGTCTCCTTCCCTCTCTTCATCCCCACCCTTTCACTCCACCTCTCTTGCTACACCTTCTCTTCCTCACCAGACTCTGTTTGTCTCTCCATCTGCTGTTTCCTCTCCTCCCTCGTTCCACCCTTCACTTCCTCACCACACACATCCAAACTCTCTATTTCCCTCCTTGTTCTTATTTCCTTCCTTCCCTCCTTCCAGTCCTCTCTTCCCTTCTCGTCCCGCTTCCTTCCCTCTCACCCTGACCTCTCGTCTAGATGTTTTTAGGACGAAGACGTTTAAAGGTTTGTGCAGGGTTATATGTTTAAACCCTATCTTAGCCAGCCTATGGGTTTCAGGGTTATTGATTTGAGGCAATAATCAGTATTTGTTAGTGTCTGGAACATGGAAGGAATCTGGCCTGAAACTCTGCTCTTCTGGTTCACTCTGATCCCCCGTATAGCCGGGGTTGGGAGTGTTATGTATTCCGATACAATTAACCAGTAAACTAAACCAAGAGTCAAACTATTAAACTTTTGGATTACGTCAATTCCAAATATGTAAAAAAAAAGACGAGAGAAACAGAAACATTACTGAGTATGTAAATCAGAAAAGGGGAACAACTTTATAATAGAGTTCACGTTCTGCCTTCCAGCTGTGAACATGTTCTCATCATCCGAGGACTCCAATCATTTGACACATCAACCTGATTTTAACAGCAGCAGCTCTCAAATGAATTAAGTTAAATTAACTGGTTTGTCCTCTTTTATTTTTGCAGAACCAGAACTATGAAGCGGTTCGCTCATTTCAGTGAACCGTCTATTCACGCTGGGAAAGACAATAATCTCGATTACCTGGAAAGTGCTAACTTTTTGTATTTTTCAGAGCGTGCCGTTGTCAGATGTCAGATGTCAGAGGAGAGACAGAGGGCACGACAAGCAGCAAAAGGGCACGGGCTTCGAACCCCCATGCCGCTTGTGGTGAGAACTCAGCCTTGAGTTTAACGATCAGGACGTCTCAGAAACGGATGACTTGCTCTGTGATTTCCACCCAGTAAAAGTGGTATCTTCAGTACACAACGCCGCTCTGTAGACATGCTTTTAGCTTTATTTAGCATCAGCTGTTTTCAGGTAAAAAGCTAAAAGATGAGACGTCACAATTTATTGTCACCGCCCTGATTTGGCCAAAATCTGTTATTGAAGGTTTAAGTCCAAAGTAACTGAGTTGCTGAGGAATAGATCAGACGCGATATATTTTAGGGTATCGAACCAAAATAACCAAGTAGTGTCAAAACTTCTTCAGTCAAATAACCGCTGTAATCCAAGTTGATTTCTATGCTTTCGCCAATCACCGCAACCGTTCTTCGTTGTAATGTTGTTGTGTGATTGGTCCACAACCAATACAGCCAGGAGGCTAGCAGCTAACGGTGCTAACAGTGCTAACAACAGCGCTAACAGAAACAGCAGTGCGGCCCCTTGCATCATGCATGTAGTGAGTGCATATCAAAATGTCCAGGTTGTTATTTGTAAGCAAGACATCACTTTAGTAGAACACTGTGACAGACATTTGTCATTGTTTTTGACATATTATAGACCAAAAGATTGATTGAATAATCAATAGATTAATCAGCCTTGAAATAGGTGCTGAGAGTGAGAAAAGTACAGAAGAACACAAAGAAACAAAGATTCACGACGATGAGATAAAGAGATGTAGATGATATAAAATATGTTTTTGTGCTAAAAGGGTTGAATATGATGGATGAAAATATATAAATATGCAATACAAGTATTGCAATACTTCAGTGTATTGTCCCAGTGTGTATCTATGCAATACACAACAATATGAAACGAATTGTAAGTCAAACGTTCTTGTGCAAATATGCAAATATTATTTTTGATTTGTATAATTTATCTTAAGTTTGTTTTATATAAAGTTCTCTTCATCACTTCAAACAACTATACATGTAAAAAAGAGTGTTTCCTCACTTTTGACACGTTTGATTTCCAGATGTTGAAACGATATAAAGAGCGTCGAACAAGACGATGATGATACCACATCTAACACTAGTGAAACAACAGATAACATTGAATCACCAAGGTGTGATTATAGCCACTGATACTGTTCCACTGTCTCTCTCTCTCTCTCTCTCTCTCTCTCTCTCTCTCTCTCTCTCTGTCTGTCTGTCCCTCTC
The DNA here is from genome assembly GCF_004355925.1 of Anarrhichthys ocellatus. Taxonomy (NCBI): domain Eukaryota; kingdom Metazoa; phylum Chordata; class Actinopteri; order Perciformes; family Anarhichadidae; genus Anarrhichthys; species Anarrhichthys ocellatus. The sequence goes on along the minus strand of NW_022280204.1, from coordinate 1,353 downwards.
TCTCTATCTGTCTGTGGGAGGGGTTTAAAGTGAGGGGGGGGGGAGAGGAGGGAGCATCCAGTATTCTGAGTAGCGCCTCTCTGCAGCTCTCGCCCTCCGGTTCCTTCATTTAAGAAAAAAAGCCAACGGCTGCAGAGTTTGGATCCACCGAATCCCCTCCATCCATCCGTCTCTCTTTCCCCTCTTCATCCTCCTCCTCCTCTTTTCCTCTCGCGTTTCTTCTCCTTCCCTCCTGTCGTCTAAACTATCTGAATATTCAACAAACGCCGGAGCGTCTCACAACAAGCAGGAAGGAACCGCGGGCAGCGGGGGAGGGTGAAATGCTTAGAAAACAAAAACAACAAAAAAACGTTGCCCCTCCTAAAGTTCATCAACTATTTAGTTCCGTAAATATGTTGAAACCGAGAGGCCAGCCTTTAGCCGCGTTTCACTACAACTTCAAAACACTTTCATATTCAGCGGCAGTGGAACATTAGCAGAATAATTCTCATTTAATATCACAAAGAGCATATTAAAACACCAAGCAGAGGTTCTCTCACGATTTAAACTTTTTAATGGGATACCTTTTCATGGATGAGTTGTAATTATATTTTATTATATTTTTCACCATATGACCACGTGAACTCAAACATTTTGAACATATATTTTAATGTTCCAACTTTAGCCCGACCAATAATGAACTTGAGACTACAATATGTGAAATGTTTTGATGAGGATCCCTTAATGTATATACAGTATATATATATATATATATATATATATATATATATATACATAAAAGCTGATAATTATAAATAATACGAGCTAATATCAGCTGACATATTGCCCCCTGCATTGCATCAGTCTACTTCTATACGACATTGTTATATCAACCAGGTAAACGTCATGTTATGTTGAATGCAACGCCAAATCAGGTGTGCATTAGGACAATGTATTACAGCTATATTGTGATATGAACCTAGATATTGTCTTAGATTGTGGATGTTTTCTTTTCCTGGTCTGCATTGCTGTAAAGTTGATGTCATTTTCTGAACAAACCAGACTGTTCTCTCTGTTTTATTATTTGTTTTTAACAACTTAGTTATCATATCAACCTGGAGCTATATGACTTTACCAACCCTAGTTACTGTGATCGGAACAGGAAGCAGTAAGAGGCAAGTTGATGTGGTACTTGAGATTATCGTAAAGTTGCTTTTTTGAATTTAAAATGTGTTAACTTTTAGGTAGCATACACTTCACGGTTTGTGTTACCCGGTAACAATTAATAAATTTTAAAAAAGCGACAACTTCCATTTCTGAAAAATGAAGCCAATGGGCAAGTGCCTTACACCTGCATTCTCTCTAATGTCCACC
>NW_022280203.1:221283-286727 GCF_004355925.1 Anarrhichthys ocellatus | reverse complement strand
CATAACACATGAAACATTGCTAGACTAGTCAATCTGGACGGAAACTAGTTATCTTACAGCACTAGATACTGAACTGATGCTTTTGGCTTCCAGTGCGCAAGTACTTGTAATCATTACACCCAATTACTTTCTGTCAATCTGGCTTTGGATTCAATTTATTTTGTATAGCCCCAAATCAAAAATTTGCCTCACAGGGCTTTAAATCTGTACACATTCAACAGTCTCTGTCCTGGGACAGAGAAAATGCGACACATGTGAAGTAAGACGGTACAGGCTGATGTTTCCACCACAAGGTGTCAGCATCAGTTCATCATCAGTTTACTGAACAACAGGTTTCAGCTACTTAAGTTAAAAACTGGATCATAGTATTGTTTGTGTCTTAACTAAATACACAGCTTATGGTAAATATTATATTATTAACAGATCTTAATAGAGACAGTGACTCTTGTTTGAGCTGATCATCCTTCTCAGGGCTGCTGTCATATCACGATTTACTTGTATTAGCTCTAAGTACTTTCTCTTGTTTGTTTTAGTCGACTCAGGTGCATGACTGTTGCAAACCCCACCCGGGTTTGCAACAGTCAGGGATCAAAGGAAAGTAGGTGAGGCTTAATACTGTGATTGACTTCCGAACACTTTTGATTTTGTTTCACTCCACTCAACGGATACAGCAACAGCAACTGTAAACACGTAATCGCATGCTTCTTTCTTTAAGGTGTTTTATTAAGGGATTGAAAATACATCGTGTGTAAAGCAGAATACCTGCTTCCTCAAAGCAGAATACCTGCTTTACATATTAATGTCAAAGGCTTATTCTGCTCATGAAGGACTTCTCTGTGGGCTATTGTTGTGTTCATGTTTAAAGTGAATCAGTCTTAAATTACAAACATGTTGAAACAGGAAATAGATCAGTTTGAGTATTTGTGTTGAAACACCTTTCGGGCTTCATGGAGCAAACCACAGTTTCTGTTCTCTCTCATATGAAAACAACCGCTGAACAAAAGAACAGTTCAGATATTTGAGGAAAAGATTCCACCAGAGGCAATGCATAAATCTATATTCAACACACTGCTGACTTCTCACATAAGAGAGAGAAGTGTCGGCATAAATGTGTTTGTCTTATGATGTAAAAGATGCATTACTTCTTCTGCTTACATAGCAATGAACAAAACAGTTTAGCTTGAAACAAGACTGTAAAACATAAACGGTTCTAATTACAGACATATTATACACCATAACTAGTACCTACCCAAGTACCTACCCAAGTCCTTCATGTACGCTCTGTTGCATCAAAGTAGGAGATTAAACCATTCAAACTAAAGCACATATCACAAAAAACTAACAGATACACACGTATAACAATAATGAATCGTTTGTAAATGTTTCTAGAAACTGGTGCTTCCCTCCGTGGTGTTAAAGTGTCAAATAATTTGAGCTCACCCCACCACTGTGAGGGAGTTGGCAATACAGCAGATCTCCAGTACAGAGCAATGCATTGCTGACAATGGCAACAGATCAGCACATATTCTCTCATGTGGACTCAGCTGTCTTGTCTGGTAGTACTTAATAAACAAAATTATAGGGATGTATCATAATACCTGCACATGTATTACACATTTCTAAGGACCTTACTTTGAAAACTTGAATCCCTTAAAATTTGAGTCACTGGGCGGATTATGAGTCAATGGGCCCCTTGTCACAGGCCCCACCACCCCTGCTACACAGGAGCAACAAGACTTTTTTTGTGTCTCTTTGTGGATTTTGCATTCATTTGTGTGTCCTTGCGGTTGTTTGTTTGTTAGTTTTGTCCTTTTTCATTGTCATTTTGTAGTTTTTATATTTCTTTGTGCTCATTTTGAGTCTCTTTGTAGTTTTGCCTCTTTTCATAGTGGTTGTGAGTCTCTTCTTCATTGGTAAGTGTCTCTTTAAGTGACATTTTGTAGGTGAAGGCCAGGGGGGGGGCCCTGACACCTTGGGCCTGTGCCCTGTACGCCCATTCAGTAATCCATCCATGCTCGAGTCAAGTCTTGCTCGAGTGACAAACACCTAAAACATTTAGTCATGTGAAAACACAAATAACAGTTTTAAATAGAAAACGTTCGTTTAACACTATTCTGCATGACAGCCTTCAGATACCGGATCCTTTTTTTTCCCCTGAAGACTTGACTGATGTGACTTGACTTTCATTAGCCCCGAAGGACTTGAGACTGAGCTTGGGACTTGCTTATACAAGTTTCAAAACTCAAATTGGGACTTGAACTCAACCATCGAAGGCTTCAAAACAGCATCAAATAATCAAACAAAGCCAGAGTTGAGGTGGAGGGAGAACTCCATTCAATCAGTCCCATTTTGGCTCACCAGAGACATCCGATGATTCATAATCCCGATTGTGGGGTCAGAGGCAATGTTAACAGCAAACACTGCGAGTATCAAAAGACTTGGCAGGATCGTAAAGGGAGTTGTTTGTGGCACGTTGTTGCATGTGAGGGCAGAGATTAAAGGCGAGGTGCAGGAGACGGTACTGGTGAAGGGACACACACACGTCCCTTGGCAACCTGCTATGGGAATAATAATCATTAATGCGGTTGCCAAACACATCCAGTTCAGGGGAAAAAAATCGTTGCTGTTTTACGATGCTGTTTTGTAATAAATGTGGCATTGATCTGCAGAATCATAACGACTGAATCATAACTATCTTTGCTTCGTAAATCAGAGGAGCGTGAGACACCCCCATCTATGTATTTGCTGCACACAAGAGGAGGTTTACAAGGATTATTTCTAACCTTCCTCTTGTCTGCCAGACTTGAGTTGCTGAAACCTTTTGAGAGGAATAATCCTGCGCTGTTCAGCCGAGGTTTTGGCCGTGTAAAAATAGACAATGCAAGTCCATGGAGAATGCCTGTTTTCCCATTCTAGTTAATGCCATCTGCCATCTGTTTGCAGGTATGTGCCCACCCATTGTAGACGTGGGTAGCTTGCCGCCATGTGATCCACTACTGGGTTTAAAAGCTTATGGCCCACAGAGGAGGGCACAGTATACAATTCCCCATTGAGCCCAGTCTGAAGCACACATCGCACTGTCCGGGTAAGTCTGAGTGCTCTTCTTCTGTGTTTTTAATCAGTAAATTGAGACTTGGGTTCAATTCAGCGTCCATCATATCACCTCAGGTTGCCGTTGGTGTAGTGTCACTCCCTATCGTCATTGGACTTACTCGTGCAGGTGCTGCATCCTAAACATGTCCGACACAGAAGATGCCACGAACGAGTGAGTAAATGGATAATTTCTGTTCAATAGAGAGTGACAATAACAAAGTGATGCCAGCACCGGTGGAATGAATTGTAACAGAGTATTTTTGGTGTGCGTTTTTTCTTCTTCTTTTTTTTTTTAGGGGTCAACGTAAGTCAGTTTCTCAGTTCAAGATGAGTCTTTACAGTTTGCATTTGAAGTGTGTTGAAAAGGCTGCGGTTTCAGGCTGCTGCTTGTTCATTCTGACTGGCTGGATGCTACACAGCTGCTTTATGTGGAAAAAAAAAAAGCATGAATATTGTGTCTATGCTGCATGTTTAGCCTCCATATCAGAAACGTCCATGCTCATGTTAAATATACATGTGGCGTACATTGCCTTATAGTTTACGAGGATATTGTTGATATGCACTTTAATACAAACAATATCGATGGAAACTGCTTCTAAATCTAAACTTTAAGAGGCTGCTTGTATTTTTTCTGCAACCTTGTTACCTGTTTTTACACACTTGAGCCTTGCATTTATTGTTGCTTAACACACTGCGTCTGCTAAGCTGCTGGCTGCACCATACAGCATACTGTATTTTTGGTGCCACTGTAGAAGCAGCTGCTGTCCTTGAGCTCTTTGGATTGACCTTTGTCCTCTCAGTCAGTCCTCTCTATCTGAGACTGGAGACTGTTCACTTTGTATAAACATCCCAGTGGATCTGTCCTTCCAATTCAAATGGTGCAACAGGTCGCCATCAGAGAGGAAAAGGGCCGTGCCTCTATTTCTGTCTCCTTTGTGAGGCTGTCCATGTGGGCCACACTGTACAGCCTGGCTGTCCCTGAAACTAAGCGGCACCTGTCCCCCCCTCTATGTGGAGAGGGATCCCTCTTAGAGCTCAATGTAGGTCAGCTTATGTTCTCAATACGGGACCTTGGGGAAGACAGCGACACATGCACAATACCCACTTTCATTTTGTATGCCTGTTAGAGGTCCTCTAAATGCAGGTTGGCTTACCTTCTTTGCAGTGGAAAGAGGTTGAGTTACCGAAAGGGACTCTGACTAAAGGCTCTATGCCACTTTTCCCCCACAGAGGCCCACTGAGGAGAGAAAAGTCGAGAACAAAAAATACAATTATTTCCCTACTTCAGTGATATCCAAATTGTTGAGATGGTTGGAGCAGTGTGGAGGGAGGGGGGTCTGGAGCCAATCCCAGCTAACATTGGTCAGAAGCAGGGTGCACCCTGGGCAGGTCGCCAGACTATCGCAGGGCTGGACAAAACATCACAGATTGAATTGTAAAATAAAAATGTGTAGTATATAACTTTAAAAATGTAAAAATACAATGAAAACATGTGTACAAATGCTTTTATATACAAATATAGCTGTAGGTTTTAAAGGCACTGTCAAAAATACACAAATAATCTTGAAATGAATGCTGTATGAGATATTCAAATTGTTTGCTTGCTAACTATACATGCTTGCTTTGCACAGAAGAGGAGGAGGAAGAGGTAGTAGAGGAGGAGGAAGAGGTAATAGAGGAGGAGGTAGTAGAGGAGGAGGAGGTAGAAGGTAGTATTGCTTATGCTAATATCTGTTTGCATGCCGGCTGTAAATAGATGACTTTATTCTTAACACACTGTTGTCAACCATGTAGTCGAATGACAGTGTTGGTGTACAAAAATAATATATTGTTGCTGTCCAAGGAAAACCATGTTTCTCCAAAAACTGTTCATCGGGTGAGAAACACAACCTTGTTCCCAGCTTCATGACAATGCATTTGAATGCTGAGCTGCACTTCACACTCTAGTTTATGAGGAGATTCTTGTTCTTCACTGGACAGTGATGATGATATACAAGTCTGGGAATATAATGTGATTCTATCTCTCTGTACTACTAATGTACCCGTATACGTATATGCTGACAATTCAGTTAGTGTTTAAATTCCCAATTTGAGTTGGGCAGTTGTTGTATATACAGTTACATTTAACACTTAAATACAAAATCATGTTAAGTATTGCATTTCTCTGTGTCTTCTGTTCTTTGACTTAAGGACACATGACTCTCTGTTAGTCACTGGGTGGGGACTCAGGTGGAGACAACATGTAGTTTATCTGTGATGATAATCTAAAGCCGTGTCCTCTAAACACACCTGCATTCCTCTCTGGATAAGTCCATCAGCACTGACAGGAGATGGTCGGATATGTTGCCTCAGTCACAAAGCATTCGACTGAGGTCATTCCAACTCCAACCATTGTCAACAGCTTCCTTCAACTAGAGACCAGCAGGATTGCAACCTGTGTCAATCAAAAATGACACTTTTTATTTATTTTATCGAAATAAAAATGAAAAAAGAAGAAAAATAATAGCTGAAGTAAAATATTGGGAACCTAATTCTTTGAATTACTGAAGGGATCCTATTAATTTCGTTTAGTCTCTTATTTGTATTATTTTAACTGTATTACATAATGATAGTAAAAAAAGATATTTGTCAGCAGCAGTGGTGGGCCGTCAGGGCCTGCAAGGCCTTCTCTGCTGACCTAAACAGAATCACTTTGTATTTTTCTTAAATACACTACATGTATTATAATTTATATAAATATTTTTCCCATTATCTTATTTTCTCAATGCACAGCTCCTGTCTTCCTCAGTTGCTCTGCTTCCAGTGCAGCTTGTTTTAAGTAGAGCTTTTATCCAATCAGATCTCACCTCTGAGTCTCTGGGTAAGAACAGAGGCCCCAGGCCTGCACACTCTGAAGTGCATTCAGTGCAGTATTAAGTGAATGGGGACGATATTGTTGATTGTCATAGTGTTCAACCAATCAGATCTTTAGTTTGACATGTTGGGTGTATTCTTTGACGTAGCAGAGCCTGCTAGCTGGCCTACAAGTACATCAGCATTAACGTGCAGCTCAGTTTTAAGGTGCAGCTCTGCAGTGAGGTGCAGCGTGCGCTGTGATTGGTCAGTGGGCGAGCACGTGACTATCGTGAAACGAAACTTAAGGAAGCTTAGTCGGAGTAGTAAGAGTTCAAATTGAAAGATATGGAAGAAATTATGACATTTTTTGCATTTTGCTTGGTGTAGATTTTTTTTACCTAGCTTTGTTTTTTTAACACTCAATGGCTGAAGGAGGAGAAACAGATTTGTGAGTTGGGATTTAACCGTGGGATTAAACTCTTTGTCAACAAAGAAAGGAGGATGGAGTTTGTCTTTAAGTCAACTGAGTTTGTTTTTTTACATCTAATATCTGAATGGCCCTTGAGTGTGTAGGTGTTCCGCTGCAGGTCTGCTGGATTAATTTGTTGCTTTGTTGTCATATGAATATATGTGACTGCTTCTTGTGAGTTTGTTGTTGTCATTGTGTTAATTATATAGATTTGGACTACATGCATTGTCCGTTAATTACAAAGCATACCGTCATGCGTGGAGTTATTGTTTGTTAAGCTAGTTTAGCGTAGCCTCCCAGAAGTGCGGTGCCTCAGCTGTCTCTTGTTTTGGGTTTTTTTGTTCCGGGTTCAGAGGTCACAAAGCCCGTTGTCTCCTACGTGAGCGCAGTCCACCGAAAACATATTTCCCACAATTTAAGCTTCTGCGTTTTCCAAACGCACTAGTATTATTCAAACGTATTGTTTGGTTCGTAAGCCTCGTACCGAACGCTTTAATACCAATACGTGTATTGTTACACCAATAGAAACAAATAACCGTAGCTTGCGCGTCATAATGAGATCATTAGGTGGTGTTTCAGCTGCAGGACAGCACTGAAGGCCCAGGTATGAAATGCACGGCCCGCCACTGGTCAGCAGTAATCCCTTACATCAAACTTAAAACTAATTTTGACAATCATATTTTAAAATCTTACTGAGAATCACGTGTGACCCTGTTCATCAGTGTTCATAATCCTCTACATGTCGGTGTGAAACGTTTGACTCTGCACTGACCCTCTCATCTTTTCACAGATACTCCAGAGGACAATGAAGCAGGTATGAACAGGTTATATAAGAACTGTGTTGTGCATCAGTATAAAAATGTTGCTCTGTGGGTTTTTTATGCGTATTTTTTCATATTTTTATACATTGCCTCATGAACTAAAGATTTTACTTTGCTGTTTCTTTTCTATGCGTATACAGATGAGGGAAAGCACAAGTCAAAGTAAGAACAGAGTTCATATAACTTAACTTGAAACTGAATTCTCTGTGAGAGACATATTAAGATAAAAAGATTTCCATTTTTCCATTCTGCTCACCAGGCCTGGTTTTGTGGCCGGCTTGGCGCCTCCTAAAATCCCAGATGGAGAGAAAGTTGACTTTGATGTGAGTTCATCTCAGTGCTGATCAAAGTTGCACCTGCAAGCTGTCTTTTTTTTGGAAGGCAGATTATTGGATGAACTCAGAATTCAACTTCTTGCTGTAATCTTTCAGGACATTCATCGAAAACGAATGGAGAAGGACCTGACTGAGCTCCACACTCTGATCGACGGCCACTTTGAAAAGCGTAAGAAGGAGGAAGAAGAGCTTCTCAACCTCACAGATCGCATTGTATGTATTTTATATCTAAAGTCAAGCGCTGTCTTTAAGTCACATTTTGATATTACGTGATATTGTTTTGGTCGGTAAAATGTATTTTCTTTCCTACTTTAGGAGACACGCAGGTCAGAGAGAGCAGATCAGATGAAGATCAGGGCAGAGAGAGAAAAAGTCCGGCAGAACAAAGTAAATGTACGTATACGAAGACGGAAAACGTCCATAGGACACACTGTAACTGTAGATCATCTTCCTCAACCCTGCTACATGTCTGTCAGCCACTGCCTTTTAAATATGTCAAAGTACCATTTGGATGTCCTACCCCAGGCCAATCCTATCTATAAATCATTCTTACATTCAATTAAACCAAGTTCAGACGATGTCACACATCAAAACACTGTAAACTAAGTGATTAAAGGTGCATTAATGTGTTCCACCAGGAAGAGAGAGCGAGAAAAGAAGAGGAAGAGGCAAAGAAAAAAGCAGACGAGGGCGCAAGGAAGAAGATGATTCTGTCCAACTTTAGTTTCATTGGATACAATGTGAAGATTTTCTTTATCTTTAAAAATACACTAGCATACTTTGTGAGATGTGCACAAATCGCTTCATGTGCGCTCTTCTTCCTGAACAGCAGACACAGCCTGGCGCGAAAAAACAAACGGAGAGAGAAAAGAAGAAGAAGATTCTTAATGATCGACGCAAAGAGTTAGATGTTGATCACATGAAAGAGGACAAACTCAGGTAAAATAAAAACAGTGACAAAAAATGTCCCTCATTTCATTACAAATACGCTCGCAAGATCGATCGCTTTCTCGTCTGTACTGATGCAGGGAGAAAGCCAAAGAAATGTGGGACTGGGTTCGCCAGCTGGAGGCCGAGAAATTTGAACTTCAGTATAAGCAAGCGAAGCAAAAGTATGAGGTAAGGTATTGCGTCATCATGTGTAGCGTATATCACCAACCTGTTTTCATTCTGGGATGCAGGCCAACATATGAATAGACCATGACAGAGAGCTTTATGGGAACACTTACTGTGTTTAAGACAATATCTAAATGTCCGACCAGTTTGTCAGTTATCGTAAGTGGAATTCAGCCGAAGATCCCGAGTCTGATAAAGACGAAGCAGTAGAAGAAGAATTAAAGGAGGAGTTAGAGGTTTTATATACAGTATATATACCTAGACTGCTCTACAGAGAGCAGTACAAACAGAAACAGTGAGGAGAAAAGAGCTAAGTTTTAGGCTAGCTAGCCAAACAGTTTAAAGATAAGTTAAATAGTATTATTAATATTAGAGAAGTAATATCAATATCTTACCTCTTAGTTCAACTAATACTTTGTACAATTAATTCATCTTTAATTTGAGTCATTTCAAATGTGTGATCTAAATGTGGTGCAAACATTCCACAAGAGTCGGCGTTTGAGACAGCTACTCTTAAGCTAGGCTAGCTTAGCAAGTGTTGGGCTACTTTGTCTTCCTCCATCATAACGATGGATTGATGTCAAACTGAAATACTAACATGTAAAATCATCAAAAGGAATTTCTCAATTATAGAGAACAAGTTCGGAAATTCAGCTTCAGCTAATGCTAACTGTGGCTACCTCACCAGCTAGCTTTAACTTAAACAATCAGTGGGCACATTTTAGGCTTCATGCTCTTTTTCAGACATTTCTACGGCGTAATACATTTTGAAATGGTAAAATAAATGTAGAAAAGTAAGATTCAGAGTTGGCCAAATATTTGCAAATATTGTGGCTGCAGTAGGCTGAATATCGATACATTTTTTTAACATCATTTTCACAGATCACGGTGCTGAGGAACCGGGTCAGTGATCATCAGAAAGTGTAAGTCTATTGTGTTATGGATATATATGGATATTTGAAGTGCCTTCTAACACTTGTAGGCTACTGCATGAAAGCAAGAAGTAGTGCTGTGGTAAATTTATGCATTTTCTTTGTCTCGAGTGTGACGAAATATCACTTCTGTATAAAATGCAGAATATCGCCTCTTTCCAGTGCAAATACATTGAATCTCATGAGATAAATAAATAAAACTATACACTATAAAATAAACACATTTATGCATTAACAATTATAATCCAGTGATATAGTAAACATAATGAGTAGTTTTACTTCAAGTGTTTTGATGCTCATACTGTTGTCCTACTATTGCTTAAGTCATATGTTAAATGCCTGACTTTTACTTGTAACAGAGTATTTCTGCACTGTGTTATTGCTACTTTTACTTTTGTGAAATATCTGAGTAGGCCACTTCTTTCACCATTGCAACATAAGACATCTGACATCTAATATTTATCTTTCAAACAGAGGATCTTTCATCAAGACTGGTAGAAATAAAATAAAAAAACCATACAGTAGATTTGAAAAGGCAGAAAGTAACATTCAGGTAATCAATCATTTCCTGCTGCCACTCATAAGTCTGTCCTGATGCAAACCTTCACCTAGTGACCTCAATAAGTTACCACCTCCTATTTCAGCTTCCCCTCAGCTTCTCTCGCTACACTGATCTCCGTTTGTTTGAAGCGGCATCAGTTGCAGCCTGTTTGCGTCAGCTGCCCGACAGCAGGACTAAAGTAGCCAAACGGGACCGGGAAAACAAAAAGGGGCGAACACACACACGAGAGAGATGTTTGAACAAAAGGGCAAGCTGGGGTATCTGAACAACATATATGCACTCCGTCTTGAAGGAGAGACGGGATTTAAATGCAGGTACAACAGCTGAGAGATCTTATAACTGCTATGTGATATCGTCTGTGTTAATGTAGCTCACAATAAAACAGTGACCAGACCCTGCTGCCATCCAAGTCATGTGGATCCTTCATTCCAATCAAGGTTCAGGCTCTGAGCAAAACTTAAACAAGCTAATATTGTTTTTCCTGCAGAATATGACGTTGCTTTTGCAAAACCAGTAATACTAGAATTCTGTAACTGATCATTTCAAACAGGAATCCCTATGAAATGGAGGCTTGAGTTTTTTTAATTTTCAGATAAAACAGCCCTAATTCATGTTCAGAAATTGTATCACGTCAAACAATAAAAAAAACAATTTGTCCCAGTTTCACCTATAATGTATAAATGTATGTACTCATAGTGAAGCTGCAGGGATCAGGTACCTCGGTAGCAACAGCAGATAAAGATAGCAGTCAACTATTTGGTAGCAAATCCCCCTTACAACAGCAGACAGCTATGACAAGCTCTCAGTGCCGTATCTGAGGCCAGCAGCAGATCTCTGTGGAGCAACCTGGGGGCCGGGACCCCTCAAATGAGTCATCGTGTTTATTTTTCTCTAATATTTGCTATTTTACAATTAGAAACCTGAGAAAGGAAAATCTCTCTTTGATAGAACTTCTCATAACTCATTGACTTGCACCTTTGTCATTAGGGGGGGGGGGGGGGATAACGCTTTGTGGTTAAAGATTTAGGTCCACTGCTGCACAGGAATGAACTGCAATTGGGCCGGACTGAACATTGACCTGACCAAATTGTAGAAAATAAAAAAGACAAGGAAGAGATTTTTGATCTGCAGCGACTTTCATGCAAGTGCGAGAAAACGTCTAATGGCCAGATTCCAAACTACGAGGATAAATTGCTGCAAGTAAAGGGTTAATGACAATAAAACCATGAAGTTAAGACTTTTAAGAGAAGGCTTGTTTCTGGTCTCATGATGTCTAAAGTTTCCTTTCTGCAAAAACAATTTCCCTAAAAAATAATTTCAATTTCAAATGAAGCCAGAGTGACTTATTTGCATCACAAGAAACAATAAAATGTCTGAAGTTCATTAGAATCAAACGAGCGGTGAGACGCACAGCTCAAATTAAAGGCTTCAACACACAAATGCATTTACCATGGGACGGAATGTACAAGGTTCATTATTATGACTTTTACTCTATTCTCAGATCAAAGGGTAGCAGAAGCAAGCGTGGCCTGAGGAAGTAACACATGACGTCAACCTGAAGGAAACTGCCAACACCTGACAATAACCGCAGCATAATGTTTTTCTAAATACTTGAACATGCATGGACACAATTACAAACGCTCTTAAATATGGTATCTGTGAAACAAAGTGCATGCCGAGTTCATCTGCAGGAATGTAGCAGTATAGTAGTAGCAGACTGAGGTGTTGCAGCTTGTGCTTATTAAACAGGGGATTTGACAGCAGATGTGTAACCCATTAAAATTACTTCACTATATGAAAGGATACCACTTTGACAAGATTTACAATGTAATCCTAGTTCTATGTCCTACCACCAAGTCATTTTTAGACTTCTAAAAGTGAAGTTGAGACTAATTCATTCGTTCTTGTGTGTACGAATTTGAGGTTGCAATGAATTAAAAGAAAATCTTTGTTTAACAAACCAGAAATGGTGGCCTCTGTCTCTTAAGTCTTTAGTTCCTTCACTTTTGGGAACGTTAACATGAACGCTAACTTCATGGTCATTATTATTTTTTTTTTTTAAACACACACGCCTTCTTTAATAAGGGCAATTTGTGTTTGCCAAATCCAGACAGCCTTGATGTGTGCTCCCTTGTTACCATACGAGAGCATAAATCTATCAGTGTAAAATGAGTTAAAGTGTCGCCCACGATCCCAGAATCCCATTTTGGCCGTTGGGTGAATTATGTGGTTTGAACTGTCGAGGACCTAAGTTCAAATCGGGTGAACAATTATATAATGCGACAACAGCTGCAGTCTCTGGCTCAAAGAACTTGTTCATAAGCCTCATAAAATAAATTAGAAGGGTGGAGTAAACAGAATTTGAAAGATGTGTTGCTCATCTGCCCAGAAGCATTTCAAACTCTGCAGCCAAAAGCCCAGAGGAGGTGAGGAGACATGAGTGAGTGAGGTGTAATAAAACTCTATTGTGTATTCTGCACAAGTGACAGATAATTAACTCAAGTTCACGGATTCAGCGACACAGTTACAGCTCGAGGAGTAGAGCTCTGTCAAGCTTTATTAATTACACTTTTTGGGGACATTACAAATATTTCACAATCGTCCACATATGAAAAATAAATGGATACATCACCAACACACATCGCTGCTTAAGACAAGGTCACTGATTTTATAGCAAACTTATAAACTATAACAGAAAATGTCCTCTGTTAGCTATGTTCATTTTACTTAATCAGTTTTTACTTTTTTATTTTTTTACATCCGGTCATGATGTTAAAAAAACAATCTTAGTGCAAAATGTAATCTAAACCCTCAAAAAGCAAACAATGACTGTCTAGTTGCTAACATGTTACATCTTAGCCTTTCTTTCCTACAAATAAAAAGCAACCTTACAGTATTTACAGGGATGCTGCCTGTTGATGGAAGCATTATGTGGACATGTATTTAAACTCTAAGTCTTTGTGATGTTAAAAAGGATGTCGCTCAGCCTCAGTGGATGTGCAGCAGACCTTCAGGGGAGTTTCTCTGTCAAAATGACTTCCAGCCGTCCGTCTAAGCTGCCGTTAATCGACAACTTGAACCGAGTTGTGTGCCGCCGCGGTGGTGTCATTCACAAACGAGGACTTACTCATCCCTTGCTGCAGGAGAAATAGTGAAATGACAAATCAGTGCACCGCCTCAGTAAACACACTGAACTTACAGTGAGTGACAAACCCCCCGTGTACTTAACTGCACTGCACTCACGGCTCATTTCTCGATTACACGCTTTGAGTTGGAGTCAAAAAGGGAGTCATGATGCATTGTGCTAATGTGAGGTCGTACACTGACTGAGCTACTAGATTCCTTGGCCGTATCGCTTTAAGAGCCTCGATCACACTCAATGGGCATTTCCCTGAGAATGTTGCCTAAGCCAAACTTTCTCCCTCAGTTTCTCACAAATACCTGACAGAGGCGTCGACACTTTCGAGTTGAAGGTGCGAAACAGAGAGGACACACCCAAACCCTGACAGGTCTCGCCACTCGGGGTTTAAGCTTCAACTCACCTTTTTCAGGACGCTTTGTAAATCTTTTTCTGACCACATGTTGTGGAGAAGCAGGGCTGCAGCGTTGCTGGATTTGGGGAAATGTCTTTACAGAGGGAAAACAACTGTTAAAGATCCGTTTGGACTTTCTAACATGCTGGAAATCTAACATGCATGCAAAATATACTCCCGGTGAGTCATAGGTAATCCCCGTATCTTGAATAATCGTTTGTTAAGAATACACATGTGAGATACACACCGCTCACATGGAACCTTACCTGTTCTGGCTGAGATCTTTCAGTGAATTAATCAGGTTGTTGTTTAACAGGTCCTTGCCCATCTCAGGTTCCTTCATAAGCAGGCAGTTAGAAGTCTGGCAGGCCATGGACAGCGTGTCGTCAGACTCATTTCCTTCCTTGGTGCCTGCGCTGAGGATGCCCAGCAGCCCTGGGAGGGCTTTACGAGCTTCAGTATCAAAGCAAACAAAACCGACAGGCTGTTTAATACAACGCAAAGACTTGTAAAAACCAAAAATGATTATTGTATTGCATTTCAAGGTACTGACTCAAATATGACATCAGCTATGAAGCAAAAAGCACAGTAGATTCTAAATACTATGCTTAATCATATTTGTGTTTAAAACATGCAGGTGACATGGTTTTTGTGCCACGCGTCTTACCTATGACACTGTGCAAGTTTGGGTTCTGGGTCAGGTTTCCTACCAAAGCCACTGCGTTCCTCTGCATGTTGACTTTTTTTGATTTTATAAGGGGACCGATAACTTGCAGGCCATTCACTTTCTGCACAATGGTCTGGCACATTACACTGGAGACCTGTGAAGACAGAAAACCACGTGAAATCAGGAAAGTCTGAGTGCAAGCATATACCAAAACATGCATATATAGTATAGAGTTGACCTAGAAGTGTTTCTGGTAGAAAATAATATTTACAATGATAATTACAAGGTTATCCAAACTAGTCTCCATGAGCTACAACTGCTCAGGTAATCAAATGTAGTTTGTTGGATTTTTTTTGTCACAACTTGTTTTTTTCTTACAATGCTTTCTTGTGCGGTGAGGTTCTGCAGGGCTCCACAACAGGCCTCCTGTGTTTCTTCTCGCTGGCTAGTCTCAAGCAGAGACAGGTAACTCTGCATAGTTTTGGAGTGGATCAGCAAACCGGCCCCACTCGGTTGTGGATCCTCCACAACCGGGAAGTCAAAGTGCTGCTGGACAAGGATGAGGGCAGAAATGCTGAATTTGTGTCCGTGTGCAGGACAAGATGGAGGAAAGCTTCCGTGTTTAATGCCAAGGCAAGAGGCGATTTCTCAGTTGAGAATGGATGGATGGCATGATTTCACTTTGACTATTCTTTTTCATTTCTATTTGCCGTTGATATGATGGTGAAATGAATAAATATTAATAATCAAAATTTCACTGTAGGATTTTTGGAAACAGACGATGAATCTGAATGATTCATGGGAGGCCATGTCATGGGAATGCAAACATGCAACACACTGAAGATTTGTTTTAACACAAAGTGAAAGGTAACACCTACTGGAGTCACAGCACAAAGTCTCGCACTGTCACTCCAAGCCTAGAAAATAATTACCGGCACAACCGCCATAATGTCAGTACGGTTACTGGACAAGTCACGCTGAAGAGTAGGATTAATGAATGACAGACACACTGACAAATTCTGTCTAGACAAACTGAACCCTTGTAGGAAGGGTCAAAAAGTATTTTCCATCATAATTCAAAGTATATCCCTTGGGCCCTGTTCTACATCGGTACGCACACTTGTCTCTGTCGGGCACCTTCCTCGTCTCACCTCGTGTTCTGATGTTTTGCCCTGGGGACTGAAGCAGCCGGTGGAGCTGGTGTCGCCCTGGCTGGGACCCCTGTTGACCGTCTTGGCCAGCGCCGTGATCCTGCTAAACAGAGCCGGAGCCTCGGCCTGCAGCTGGAACGTCAGGTTGTGCAGGATGCACACGCAGTTTTCCACGGACTGTTTCAACGACACACGACATGAGGGCCACGTTTAATAAGACTCAGACACACAAATAGCAGAGAGATATTATGCCACTAATAGAAAGTAATGCGGTAAAACCTGCTCCCTGCAGCCCCGTTATCACAGCATTTTAATAATGCACAATATACAATATTGAGCATCCCTAGCCTGCCTGTACTGTTCAAATCATGGGTCTGTAAACTGTCTGTATGAAGGCCACATACTACAGTACGTCGTTTTCTAAGCAGCTGAGAACATTATGACTCAGCTGTGCCTTCAGTTGCAGTAGAACCGCTCTGTGCAAAACTACAACAGCAGTTGGCAAAAACTTCATACTGCAGCTCCCTGCTATTATGTTTTTTTTTTTCACGTTCCACTTGAAGGTGTGACATGTGAAAAGAGGGTGCAGACAGACAGACAGACAGAGTTCAGTATGAATAAAAACATATTAATTTCTCTCTCTCTCTCTTACCTTATCATCTGGTGTTCCTGCATCCACGCAGCCTTTAACATAACTGACCAAAGAGTCGACCAAACCTCGACATTTTCTCATCGCCTGTCTGTTGCTTTGCTTCGTGCTGCTTAGGTTTCTGTTGGAAAGGAAATATCACACGTCTGATCTATGAAAGAGGTAGTATTCTTGGCAAAGAACACACATTGTGTTTTATGACAAACATAACCATGACAGTCAGTGTGTAAATGTAGTTGTCTGATATAAATTTTGCCCTGCCTTAAAGGTCAACAATAGTAAATCTTGTTCACTCAGGGAAATGAATAAAACTAGTCAAGTCAAAGAACTACAGCTTTCCCAGAACAATACGGGAAATCAGTCAATGTTTTACTGTTTGCTGATGTAGTAAGATAACTTACTAACATGCTAACATCACCTGTGCCTGCGGTTTGATTGATGGTGATGTTATACATTTACATTCACAAATATTAAAACACCTCTGCAGCTGCTTTTTCTTCTTTTTAAAGCATCAACTCTGACAGAAAAGCTTATTCATAGGTGCAGACAGGCTTGTAAGGATTTGGAAAGACATTGAAGGCATAAAGGAATAAAGTGTTGTACAGCACAGAAATAAATAATATCAGTGGAGACACAAGATGAGTATACAATCTCAATACAGTTCAACAGCATACTCTAAAATCACAAACACCATGTACTAAAATGTCCTTAAAGTTCAGTCAACACCTCTGAAGGCTGGGCTGGTGTTTTAATAAACTGTCCGCTGAGTATGTCTTATTGTGATGATATTCAAACTTAGTAAAATATTACATGCATTTCTCACAGAGGTGACATAAAAACAACCTTCGACTGTGTCGCCAAAATTTACATTTGTACTATTTATTTATCTTGCCCTTTACCTAACCCCTTTACCTAACCCCGCCCTTTGTAAAAACAAGGCAGATCAAGAGTGTGCGACCGAGTGTCGTAGCAGTAAAAGCAGTAAAACTACTGCTATCAGAAAGCTAGTAGTATCGGTCTGTGTTCTGGTGTCATTTGTCTACATTCACATTCAATATATTGACTAATTCAGGCTTTTCATAATGTACTGAACCAGTTTTCTACTGACCTTCCCTCACCACGAATCTTTTATCATGCACATCATCATATTCATATGAAAATAAATCTCTACAGGAAAACATTCCTCAAAGCATGTTTTACACATTTCCCTTGTGCAGGTTTGATATTTACAGCTGTTGTGATGTATGGACGTCATGTATAAATATGTATTAATGGGTCTACTGCTTTGGTCCAGAGTTACACACAGAAGCCTTATGACAGCTGAAGCAAACACACGTGGCGTGATATCAGGTGCTCGGTTGGATCTTTCGCTTGCCTTAGACATCCGGTGGCATTAAAGAAGACATCGGGGTCCCGGCTGTTACTGCTGGTCCGGTCGGGACCTGTTGTGTACGGCAGGATCGCACGCTCCATTAAGACAGGCAGAGCGCTCTTTAGCAGGTCTGGCTTCACGCTGTCTACAGAGGACAAATTCCACAGAAGACCTGGAAGGAACATGAAAACCTCAGCTGTTTGAGTGGCACGTCAATGAAAAATGAATTCACAGCCTGTGGGAAAAATATATGTTGGCCTGGTAACTGAAACTTGATCTTTTCTGGATGTTTGTAATGTTCAGATTCAATCACAGTATAATCATTTAACACTTTTCCACCTAAAACAACACCTAGCTTCATCGTTAAAACAGCAGCGAGGTGATATGCTTCCACACTTGGCAGAATGACAGCAATCAAGAACAGCTTAGTGATTGACAGGAGGATCTAAACAGGATTATGTAATGCAGCAAACAAGTGGCTCTCTGTCTGACTTGTTTGCATGGCTAAGTGTAGGTGTGTGTGTGTGTGTACACACATGTGTCGGGTTGCATCTTCCAGAGCTAACGTATACCTGTCAGCTGTTTCTGTATCTCTACAGAGTCCGTATCTCTGAGCAGAGCCGCAGCCTCCGTGACGCCACCCGAGCGATGCACCCGCTCCTTGTTGTCGTTGCTTTTGAAGGACAGGTTACGGAGGGCAGCCGAGGCCGTCTGGCTGACTTGTGAACTGGAGCTGCGCAGCAGACCCACCAAAGGGTGGATCCCATTGAGCTTCAGCACCTGCGAGACGAGAGGGCTTCGGGAGTTAGCGCAGTAATAATTTACCATAATCCTAATGATAGGGATTTGCTCAACATGAAGCCTGTATTTTCTATGACGGATTACGATGAGTTCAATGATACTTCACGTCAGCAGCAAGGCTGCAATACAAACGGGAAAAAGTGAGCCACAGCCAAGGGGCCGGAGACCCCCAGGGACCACTAAAAAAAAAACTCAGGTTTACTGCATGTTAAAGATACAATCATTAAAGGGACAGTTCACCCCCAAATTAACAATACATATTTTTGCTCTTACCTGTAGTGCTGTGTATCACTCAGTGAGTTGCCTCGTTTGGGAGATATTTGCAGTAGAGATGTCTACCTTGTCTGGAATATAACAGGACAATATGGCCCTCTGCAACGTCTCTTTTCAGATATCATGAGCCAGTTACTGAAGATAATCCACAGACCTTGTTGTGAGCATTTTCATGTAGGAACTATTTTCCTTTCAACCATAGTTTCTACACAAAACTGCTCACAACAAATAATTGGTAAGAGGAAAGATATGTATTTTTGATTTTATGGATGCACTTCTCTTTAAGATTTTCATAAAACTAAAAAGATTAAATGAAATGTTTTTGTTCATATTTAGGCTCAGCAATAGCCCTTAAGTAGCTTTCTACCCTGTAATTACTTGTCGAAATTTCGGTGTTCCCCGGAGACATTCCTATGCAGGATTCAAATGACAGATCCAAGCATGAGGAGCTCACGGGAAAGCTCACATTTGATCTCACAGGTATCAGACGCACTGTTTACCATCACAGTGTCACAGCTGTATTAAGCTACTGCTAAATCTTCGGTGGAGTTTTGACTGACATGGGGTGAGAGGGCAAAGGCTGAATGTTCATGTTTGGCAGGACAGAACATTTACGACATTTGTCAAGATCTCCACACTGAATGTCAGGTTAAAAATGATGAATGAAATGAAAGCAGTGTGTCAACACGACGTGAAGATAACAAGACAAGCCACCTCCTCTTTAGCTTTGTCGTCGATGAAAGTGTTGTGCTGTATGTAGGAAGCGCCACAGTGCTGATACGTCTCGTCCTCGCTGGAAAGATACTCGACAGCCTCCTTCATAGTGATATCAGCAAATCCACTGTTGTCGTTTGACCTGTAAGAGAAAAACAACAACAATGCAAATGCTATTTAAACACAGAGGATGCAAGAATCATTTGTTCAGTGACACATTTGATTCATATGATTTGAAATTAGCGGCCAACTAACCCAGAATCTCCTTTGCTCTTCGGAGCGCTCTCAGTAACGGGAGACTTCGGGAGAGTTTTGGTCACGTTCACTTGGCTGCTTACGAAGTGGCTGTTTGTTTTGGTCTGACCTGTGCCGTTCACAGTGTGCACAGGCTGCAGCTGAGGCTGGGATGCCGTGTTTGTTACAAAGTGAGCGCTGACCCGCTCTGTCTTGTAGGCGCCCCTATTGGAAAGGAGCCTCTGCGGAGGAACGGAGCGCTGTGTCACAAGGCCCCGACCGAGCAGATCAGAGTCGCTGCGGCTGGTGTTGTTTTGACCGACCGCCATGGAGCCGAGAGAGGCGTAACCACTCTTGGACGGATAGGTAGTCGTGCTCTTCTTCACACTGGATCCCTTAATGTTGACTACACTCCGGCTGAAAGTTTTCTCTTGGTTGAGCTGCAGAGCCAAAGAGCACATGTGTTTGCCATGAAAGATAATCCTGTCTCGTGAAGGCTTATTTCGATCCGCAACGAAGCAAAGAGACAGAGTGACTGATATAAAGCTGGCAATGGAAAATGTAATTGTGAAAGAAGGTTTTGGTGTGCAGCCCTGTGGGTTGGTTATACGACGGCTGGCAGCTTCTAGGGGAGAGGCTGGTAAACAACATATTTCTGTGAGGAGAGAGAAAGTCTGGATGAATCTGGAAACAGGCTTTTGAGGAAGAAATGGGAGAAAAGTCTGCTGAGGACAACAAATCTTTGAGCCTGTTTCTTATTTTTGGTATTAGGCCACAATATGGTAAATACAGGTCCGTACTAAAGCGACGCATCAAATAGTGGAGAAATAAAAACGCTTTCACTTTGATTCATTGGAAGTTAAAGTCAGTCGTAACTCACACGGGGCAGGGCAGGATTTAAAAAAAATATAGAAAAAGGATTCAACTTTTCAGATTATCTTACTTTATTTTTGAGGTAGAATCTATTCATTTTAAAGTTGAAAGAATTATTTGATTGAATGATTGATTAGCCAAGTATTTGGTTTGGGAAAGAATATATCTTCAACTATTGTAATAATAGTTGTGCCTTTTTTTAAGCACAAATGCCAAATATTGTCAAATGTGAGTATTTGATACTTTTCTTTGTTATTTATGATAGTAAATGAAATACGTTGGGGTTTCGGACAGTTATTCGGACAAAACAAGCAATTTGAAGACACCACATCGGCTACTATAATGGGCATTTTTTCACAATTTTCTGACACCTTATAGACAAAACAATCATTAATTAATTCTGATTGTCATTAGTTTCTGCCCTAATCTATATCCAATCTATTTTATGGTGTTTAAAAATAATAAAGACTCTAAGATATTAAGTTCTAATTAAGATCCCTCACAAAACACTGTAATTTGTGCAGTCTCTAGCTACGGCCCAGCCTCATTACCTCTGCGACTACAAATGAAGATAAACAAAACAATATTAATAAGGTCCATAACGTACAGTTTTAGAATAGCCATTCCCCGAGAAGAGGCCTCCGTTAGATGCGCTGGACGGTGACTTCAGAGCTTCTGTGAAAACGAAGTCATAGGAAGGAGCTGAGGAGACATAGAGGAAGCTTATCAGCTGTTACACACAGTTCACGAGATCAATGTCTTCAATTTATGACTTTTGTTTAAGAAAACTTATTCAGCTGGCGGGATGTCTGATCTTATTTTATTTATTGGTATATTGGAAGGTATTATACCTGTAAAGGTCACACTGCCAATCTTATTTCTATATTCAGCATTATTTGTTGTCATTGTTCAATCAATAATCTCTTGTATCCTATATTGAGACAGAACTCTATTTGATTTAAAAATACCTTTTGACATGGTGGACGTTCAAACAAAATCTACTAAATTACTGATTTTAAATAGTTTCATCCCAAATGTCAGATACAGACTGCTCAGAGAGAGAGAGAGAGAGATATTTTTTTTTTAGAAATAAGCAGTCTTCCCCCATTACTTATTTAGATCATTCTAAATTAGCTTTTAAATTATAATGATCTCCACATTATATTTAAATGGAGCAGTTCTTTAAAGGAAATTCCCCTGAAAATCAAACAACTGCAACAAGAGCTTTGTCTCCATTTTCTCTGAGCTGTAATTGATCCCAGATTGCATCATTTCCCCCAAAGAAATCCTAGAAAATTACAGAAAAGTTCTACAAATCATAACAGGGTTATGGAGGAAAAAGAGCTTACAGCAACAAACCAAAACAATAACAAGTTGTAATTGTATAATGTAAAACTCTCTTCAGTCCCGGGTAGTATGCAGGGCCCTGGTGTATTGGCTGCTCTTACATGTTGGAGACAAAGAAGTAGATCCACTCCTGCTGCTGCTGCTGCTGGACGTCCTCGACCTGTTCCTCCGGATAGTCTGCACTTGTTCTATGACGCGCTGTTGGGCTGATCGACATTGGTGAAGAGACGGCAGTGCCAGCGACGTGTCGTCCACATTCCCAATGGAAATGGCCGATTTCATCGGATCCATACTCATTTTGTTTCTGTACTGTCCGGGTGGTCCGAGCGCATCCAGAGGAGTCTCGTGCGTAAAGCCAGTTACCTGCGCAGTGTCGGGAGTTTCCAGAGGAAATAAAATCGCACCTTGCCCTGGCCTGCCCCATTAGACCGCGCCCATACAAACACAATACACCGCTCTTTACTGCACTTTCACTGGCTCGTTTTGGCAAATACCACTCAATCATAAAGCACATGACCTATTCTCCATTATGGCAAACAGTAATAAAAAGTAACCATCCTTTCAAGCGAAATTTAGAAGTATTATCAGTGAATCTACACAACTGGTTTACTGTCAGGCCTATGACATAACTAGATGTTTAATCCAGATAAATCAAAGCTAGTAGTATTTCCTGCAGTAGCTGGTTGAGGTGGAGCTACTTTACTTTATATAGTAGGTAATTTAGTCCAGTGGTTCCCAACTCAGAGACGAATCTGATTTGAGATAATTAATAGAGAATGGAAGAGAAAATAAGTTATGCTAAACAAATAGGAATTAATTTCTTGAATTTTTTTTGTGCAGATATTGTATAATGTTGCTGCTTTGGGACTTGACAGTCATTCAACAGTTATAAAGAAAATAAACACAACTCAAAAGACATCTGAAACATGACATTTTACTCGGTAATGATGTTTTATGTAAATACAGATGCTGAAAACTAACTATATCTGTGAAATCAATGTACAGTAAAAAAAAAAAAAAAATCCGCAGTACAAGTAAAAAGTATGTAATTTATTAATTTTACTTAAGCACAGTAATTAATGAAATGTACTAAGCTACTTTCCACCCCCTATACATCTTATAAGAATGCTCTGAGGAGGGCCAGTGTGCTTACTGAGTACTTCTACTTATAACTATTACTTAATGGAGAAATGTCAAATTGTTTTGGTATATTCAACTTAAAAGATGCAAGTACTTCTTCCACTACTGGAAACCTTGCTAAGGTCTGGAAACCAACAAGTCAATGAAGGCCTCATTTCCTCATGTTAACAAGTCATAAAGGCTACAACAACCACTATGAATCACTTTAACCCCATTAATCAAACTAAATGTCACACAATCTTCACACGAAACACACTAGATTAGAACAGATAAGGGAATAATAACACGAGGTGGAAATGTAGATAATCACGCAACGCAATCATAGTTCAGACCTGTTCACGGTGCATTGGATTCCTTCTTACCTGCCACGACTGCAAGAGTTAGAGAATGATGCCATCACGTGACGGTACACTGCAAGGCAAAAAGGGATATACAGTAGTTTCATCCATTTATTTAGCAAGAAACAGGGGATATAGAATGTAATAGGTTAAAACGCAAGTAATACAGTTGTGTGAAAAAGTGTTTGCCCCCTTCCTGATTTCTTATTTTTTTGCATGTTTGTCACACTTAAATGTTTCAGATCATCAAACAAATTTAAATATTAGACAAAGATAACACAAGTAAACACAAAATGCAGTTTTTAAATGGTTTTTATTATTAAGGGGGAAAAAAAAAAATCCAAACCTACATGGCCCTGTGTGAAAAAGTGATTGCCCCCTAAACCTAATAACTGGTTGGGCCACCCTTAGAAGCAACAACTGCAATCAAGCATTTGCGATAACTGGCAATGAGTCTTTTACAGCGCTGTAGAGGAATTTTGGCCCACTCATCTTTGCAGAATTGTTGTAATTCAGCCACATTGGAGGGTTTTCGAGCATGAACCGCCTTTTTAAGGTCATGCCACAGCATCTCAATCGGATTCAGGTCGGGACTTTGACTAGGCCACTCCAAAGTCTTCATTTTGTTTTTCTTAAGCCATTCAGAGGTGGACTTGCTGGTGTGTTTTGGATCGTTGTCCTGCTGCAGAACCCAAGTGCGCTTCAGCTTGAGGTCACGAACAGATGGCCAGACATTCTCCTTCAGGATTTTTTTGGTAGACAGCAGAATTCATGGTTCCATTTACCACAGCAAGTCATCCAGGTCCTGAAGCAGCAAAACAGCCCCAGACCATCACACTACCACCACCATATTTTACTGTTGGTATGATGTTCCTTTTCTGAAATGCCGTGTTACTTTTACGCCAGATGTAATGGGACATACACCTTCCAAAAAGTTCAACTTTTGTCTCGTCAGTCCACAGAGTATTTTCCCAAAAGTCTTGGGGATCATCAAGATGTTTTCTGGCAAAACTGAGACGAGCCTTTATGTTCTTTTTGCTCAGCAGTGGTTTTCGTCTTGGAACTCTGCCATGCAGGCCATTTTTGCCCAGTCTCTTTCTTATGGTGGAGTCATGAACACTGACCTTAATTGAGGCAAGTGAGGCCTGCAGTTCTTTGGATGTTGTTCTGGGGTCTTTTGTGACCTCTTGGATGAGTCGTCGCTGCGCTCTTGGGGTAATTTTGGTCGGCCGGCCACTCCTGGGAAGGTTCACCACTGTTCCATGTTTTTGCCATTTGTGGATAATGGCTCTCACTGTGGTTCGCTGGAGTCCCAAAGCTTTAGAAATGGCTTTGTAACCTTTTCCAGACTGATAGATCTCAATTACTTTGTTTCTCATTTGTTCCTGAATTTCTTTGGATCGCAGCATGATGTCTAGCTTTTCAGGATCTTTTGGTCTACCTCACTTTGTCAGGCAGGTCCTATTTAAGTGATTTCTTGATTGAGAACAGGTGTGGCAGTAATCAGGCCTGGGTGTGGCTAGAGAAATTGAACTCAGCTTTCCAAAGATGTGATAAACCACAGTTAATTTATGTTTTAACAGGGGGGGCAATCACTTTTTCACACAGGGCCATGTAGGTTTGGATTTTTTTCCCCCTTAATAATAAAAACCTTCATTTAAAAACTGCATTTTGTGTTTACTTGTTATCTTTGTCTAATATTTAAATTTGTTTGATCTGAAACATTTAAGTGTTGATCTGAAACATTTAACACTTTTTCACACAACTGTATATGTGGGGTATGGATGAGTTCCCTTGGACATACTTGGCCTACACTTTCACTTAAATGCCATGCAAGACAAAGAAACAAGCCTTCTGTTGAATACGCATGACTAAAAGTAGGAAAACAAACGTTACATATTTACATGAAAATTTGAAAGGCCAGGGTTGCACGAGAGATGTGTGGCAAAGACCAAGTATTTCACCCAAAACAACCCCTCCTTTAAATTCTATTGTTTACGACACACATTCATTATCCTCGCCTTTCAAATAACACTACATCAATCTTTAGAGAACATCCAAAGACTGACTTTGGTTTGTGCAACAAAAGACTTAGCCTCAAGCTTATTTGCATTGGTGTAGTGTATCCTAATCTCCATACAGCATGTGCGTTCACCCTTTCACTGCAGGTAATGGCAGTTATGGTTCAAATTTGGGCCTGAAAAAAATAAATAAATAAAAAAAAAGATGGAATATGTACCACACCCATGGGTGCTCTTGCCCTGAGGGCGTACCTGTGCCAGCTGACATGTGCGATCTGGCAAATGTCTCTCCCAATGCGTTCGCCAACTTTGTCTTGTAATTACTTGTAAGAAAGCCCATCACATGTACTGACATTGCTCTCTAGTGGTGAATGTGTAAAAGCCATCACACACTGACACGACACTCCAGAGCCACAGAGTATATGAAGTCTTTATTATTGCTTTCATAATCATGCCTATCACAGTTTTGGAATGAACATCAGGTAATATTTTAAACCTCATATCCTTAAAGTGAAAAACTATCAAGTGCTTTTCCAACATCGAGGTGAAAGATTAAAGTTTAAAAATGATCAGCCATTGTTGGGCTGTTGGTGTGAGTCATAATACAGTTTTACAGCCATTTACATCATTAGGTCATTTCCTATCTTACATAAAAGGAAGCTGTTCATCGGGTTAGTCAACTAAGTGCACTGCACACTTTCTACACTACATGATACATAAAGATACTTTGCAGTGCAGGACAGTGAGACATGCCGATAAAGTTGTCTCTTTCCCTTCAACACGACACTGAAAAGTCTGAACTGGTGCATCGGATCCTTGTTGTTAAGCGCCACTGGCAGCTCTCTACAATCTGTCCTGCAGAGAAAGAAAGGTGACTGACCAAAATGTAAATCTTCAACGTCCGGAGTCTGTTTCTTAAATAAATCAGCAAACAGTCTGGACCCACGACAATTCTGTCAAAATCACGAAAGGGAAGCATGAAAATAAATAAACAGAAACAGCTGGTCCCGCTGACACTACCGGAGGGTGGAATGGAGGTCTGACCTCGAGCTTAAGAAACACAAAAGGTCCCCTTTAAGACCTTTGGGAACAGCAGCACACACATTTGATAATATGTAACAGGGAGTGTGTTTGTTGAGGTGCATTGTGGGTAATCTAGGGCTGAAAGCGGATGAAGACGAGTATATATAAAAAGTACAAAAGAGGTCAAAGCATGTGTCCTGCACTACTTTCAGAAACGTTCTTTGGAAACTCATTCTGCAGTGCAAGTCTAAATCTCAAGAGCATACGACACATTCACCGGATAAAACCTCCTCAAACTTCCATCTTAAAGCTCACTTCAAGGGCTTCTTTCAGTGAGCCCCCCCCCCCCCCGGTCTGCTCCCGTTTTACTCCTCTGGGGTAAAGGCGCTGGGCTCATGGCCCTCTGGGGGTCTCCGCTGGGCGTTGTGGGGCTGAGCCAGAGGAAAACCCCTGAGCTTGTCTTGCAGACTTCCTACAGCCAGCCTCATCTGGTCCTCGGCCCCCTGAAGAGATTTCAGCTCCATGGTGTAGAAGAGGTACAGCAGAGTGGTGGTGAGCAGGATGGCGAAGCACAACGCAGCCAGCAGGTAGAAGGAGGTGCGAGGGAAAGGTTGCTCTGCTCCCAGGGCCAACCAGGGCACAGCGGCGATGGCCAGCTCCAGGAACAGCAGAGCCAGCCCCATCACTCCGGTGCGTGCCGCTGTGTAGCGCATCCTCTCAGCACAGTGCAGGCCCACTTTGACTTCAGTACGCGCCTCGGTCACAATGTCGACCAACTCAGCCACCTTCCCTGAAGACACGCAAGGGAGGAAATACAAGGAGCGAGACAGCGATGATCATAGACTTCAACACGAGCGACACGGGTGAGTTTGATACAAGTTGAGCAGTGAAGTACCACAGAAAAAGGAGTCTACAGGATGTTAGCAGCTCTGTGAGGCTGTGTTTCAGCCCCATTCAAACAGGATTAACATTACAATATAACATTCAATATTCAATGTGCTCATTGTTAATTAAACGGACAGTAAACTTTCATTTTGTGTTGATTTTGGCGGTCCCTGTGGACCAACGTGGTAGTGTTTCCAAGCAGCAGATTCCCTTTAGAAAACATGGCATCGCTGAAAGCATTAAGAATAACTAAATAGAAATAGACGGTCTTTCTTGCTGATTGTCTTGTTTACATGTGGGTCATATAGAGGCACAAGTATTAAATTGAGACCGTGTCATAATCAGTTAAAAGTTCCTTCTTTAACCATGATGAAATGAAAGGATGTGGACATTCTGCAGGACTAGACCGGTACCTCTACCTAACGGCCCATCTGATTGGCTCATATGGGATCTTGCTCTCCGACTAACTTTAGTGTCACTTCCCTTTTCCCCCGTCGTCGAATTGGTTCCCAAATACACATATGTTGGTGTTATCATGTTTCCAACTGTTGGATTAGCAGTTATTAAAATTGTGACCGATGCAGGAACCATGAATGTCACAGCAATCCACTCATAACCGTTGAGGTTCTTCAGTCTGGACCAAAGCGATTGAGCGACACCGGCGTCACTAGAGCCCCTCAGCTAGCGTGGCGTAGCAAACATACCTGCAGCAGAGTCCCGGTTCTTTGACGTTCTTTGCCTGTCGCCGTCCGTCTCAGTTGGAGTTTGTGTCTCCAGTCTCAATCCAGCAGTCAGAGCCTCGTGGTCCGAGTACGGGAACGGATGATCGGGGACGGAGCCTTTGGTGGTGGACATGAAATCACAATAAATGTCCGTTTTGGAAGATCCCTGGGAATTTAAAGAAAGGGAAATGCTTCGGGGGTCAAAACACATTCACCTGATGACTCAAACATCATGATGTGAACATGAGGGGGTACAAAGCTCACCCACCTTGAACAGGATGTAGTCGATTCGAATTCCTTTCTCAAAGGGACCGAGCTCCTTTTTACCGATGAAAGGGTTGTCAGCTATTAGAGTCATACCATCCTCACAGCCCTGAAAAACAGTTTGTTTTAAGAGTTATTAAAAACAAAACACGAGAAAAAACAACCCTATTACCATCGTATTCAATATTGGGGCTGAACTATTTTTATGTAATAGCAATTATTTTTACTGATATCGCAATTGCTGTATAATTTGTAATATTAGAGGGATTCATCTTACGAGGTTCTGTACCAGACGGAAATGTTGTGTGGGTCAGGTCATGACAATATTTAATAAAAGAAAAAAAAAAGAAAAAAAAGAAAATGGTATTTTGACACACATTCTGCCTTTAACAAATATTGCAATTGAGAATTGCCGTCTGCCATACAGTGATTTCGATAAAGTTTTGTTTAATTGTGCAGCCCTAGTCGCTACCTACGTCAAATTTAGCCGACTCTACATAAGAGTCTCGGAGTGCGGTGTAGGACATCAACAGTCTGCTGCCGAGGTCCTGAGGGTGCATGTTGAGGTCGCCACCTAGAATCACCACATCTGCTCCAGCAGACGTGTGGCTGATAGGCACAGAGGGAATACACCATTACCAAGGACACACACAAGATGAAACTTAATTAGAAAGTATTAGAAGTACACTTCAGTAACTCCAAACAGCAACAGGTGAAGTTCACCTCAGAAAAATATGGAAATATACTCCAGAGTAGACAAAAAAGTGGCCCAAACTCTTTTGTGCAGAATCAACAAACGGAGACACGCTACCGAACAAACTGCTGCAGCTCCCAGGCCTGAACCACTCGGTGAGGTAGATAAGAGTCCTTGTCTCTGCAGTACTCCGCATGCAGCTGAAATCAATACGCAGAGTCGGCAGCACATTAATCAATAACTGGATATAACACACAGGCGGGGCTGAGAACGGATGTTAGGAAACCTCACATGAGTCACGTAGACGTTTGCAGTCAGGCTGCCGAGTTTCAGGACCGCCATCCCAACAGCTTTACCTCCGAACCAGTCGCCATGTTGAGCCTGATTATTGGGAAAAACACAATATGTTATGAGAGAGTTTGCCATTCTGGCGGGGGTGATGTCTAAAGGTGAAGCTCTACATCGGATGTCTGTATGTTTAAGAGTGGCGTTACGGATGGTTCTATGTCCTGCTGTGAATGTTTGTGCTTGGGTGTGTGTGTGTGTGTGTGTGTGTGTGTATTCTGTGTCTTTTGACTTTTAGGTGCAGCTCCCTAACGGGTGAGGCACCTGGATGAGGATGCGGTTTACCTATATAAGCGCCTCCTTGCTCCGCCCTCGCTCGTCTGCCTGGCACCAGACCCTGGTCTTCAGTTAGATTTGCATGTTACGGTTTATTTGTGTCCTGTAATAAACTGGCACCTGTGGTTTTTGAATCCAACTTGGTGTTGTGTTGTGTCCCTCCTTGTGTTGCGACTTCCGAGCCGGTCGTAACATAATGGGGGCTCGTCTGAAGCTCAGTTGGCCTTAGGTAATTTTTTACTCCTAGACTTAGTTAGTAGGTTCAGGCTGATGTCACCACTTAAGGTAGAGTTTTTAGTTTCTCTTTTTGAGCTTGCCTGGTTAGGAAAGCCTGCGTGTGTTGGAGAGACCAGCACCACTTTATTGTTTTTGGTGAGGTAACCCCGGGGTGGCCCCTGGGGTGTCCGGGAAAGCCGACGAAGACTAGTTGAGGTTTAGCCAGATAGAACTACAGTTTCTTAGGTAGAGAGGAAACCAGGTAAGTTCAAGAATAGGTCAGTTTGAAATGTTCATTCCTCAGGATAGTATGTGGTGGCATTTGCTGGCCTTTGTTCTTCACACATGCTGTACGCTGTGTGAGTAGTAAGAGTGGAGAAATATTGTTGTGCACGCTAGTTTTGGTTAAATGCTAGGCTGTAGTTTTGTTCTTCTTTGAACCCTGATTCGTCTGGCTGGCTTAGTAAGCCAGTGCTCATGCTTTTCTATTATCTGTGTGAGCTTCGTGTTCAGGTAGTCACATGCTTCTTGCAGGGACTGCATTTAGCGTCTGAAATAGTTAAGTAGCTGCTCTTGTATAGACAGCCTAGTGATTGGTGCATTTCAATTACTCTCTGATTTTGCGTAGATAAGCTGTGCTGTTTGGTAGCACTATTTCTGTGTGGTGGTGTTACTTTGTGTTGGTGGTTTGGCTTACTTAGGGGGAGCCTATTTTTGGTTGTGCTACCTTGTAGAGATTTGTTCCACATAAAGTTGTTTTTGCGATCTCACAATAAAGTCTGATTTTCAAGAGATCAGTGAAGGTCCTACAATAGAGCAGCTGGCTCAATGCACCAAAGCCCAGCTCATGTCTGTTGCAGAGCAGTACCATCTTGAAATTGCTCAAACTTCCCTTAGGAAAGGTCAACTTAGAGCTAAAGTAGTCACTGCACTCATTGAACAGGGAGTATTGCCCCGTGAATCTAGTCAGCCTGATGAGGAGCAGGGCTTACATGTGTCTGCAGGTTCAACTGTTGGGAAGACGGAACAAGTAATCTTGAAGTCTCAAGATGCTCAATCTGTACGTTTGCGAGAATTGGAATTCAGAATAAAAGAGCTAGAGATGGAGGCTAAGGAAAGAGAAGAGGTGAGGAGGTTTGAGATGGAGAGGTTGAGACAAGTACATGAGGAGAAAATGAAGGAGCCAAAAGCTCCTTCATTGTTGAGGTCAAAAGCTGAAACTGAGCAGGCAAATTTTTATACATCTAGTTCTCGTTTTGATGTAGCTAAGAACATAGCTTTAGTTCCTCATTTTGGTGAGAAGGAGGTAGAAAAGTACTTTTCCCACTTTGAGCGTGTTGCTACCACCTTAGCATGGCCTAAGGGAATTCTGGACACTACTGTTGCAGTGTATACTGACGGGTAGAGCTCAGGAGGCTTATTCACCTTTAACTCTGACCCAGAGCTCAGATTATGACATCGTTAAGGCAGCCATCTTGCATGCCACGAGTTGGTCCCTGAGGCCTACAGACAGGTTTAGAGGGTATCGTAAGGTGGAGAAGCAGACATTTGTGGAGTTTGCTAGAGAAAAGGAAATCCTTTTCACTAGGTGGTTCACATCACAAAAGGTTGTGACCAACCGTTGTGGCAAAACCGGCGAGACTAAGAGCTTAGCCTCTCCTCACACCTTTTGTTTAAGACCTGGAAGCAATGGGTCTCCTTCAGTTTTCATTAGGACTTGCTTTTATTCCAAAAAGCCTGGTCATTTCATAGCAAACTGTCATGCTCTCAATAAAAAGTCAGAAGGTACTCAGCCTGTAGGGTTAATGGTTTCAGTACCACAGCAGTTGCCCTGTGTAGTTGGTCCTTGTCAGACCAATAAAAAAACACACCGAGCATGACTCCTTTGCACCAGTCCGTATGGAGGGTTCAATAGCAATTTCTGATTCTGAGAAGCTCATCCCAATTCGCATCCTTAGGGATAGAGGAGCCTCTCAGTCCTTGTTTTTGGCAGGAGTTTTGCCTCTCTCTGAGAAGACCTCCACTGGTAGCAGTGCTTCAGTCCAAGGATGTGGGATGCGGTGGCTTAAAGCCCCATTGCATGTTGTGTATTTGCAATCTGGGTTGGTTACAGGCCCCGTCGTCGTGGCAATTCGTCCCCAGCTTCCTTTAGGGGGAGTAGATCTGATTTTGAGTAATGATTTGGCTGGAGGGAAGGTGTTTCCTGCTCCCATTGTAGTGGATAGACCAACAGGCTCCGTAGTTGACAATTACCAGAGTGCTGATCTGTCATCTCGGTTGCCTAAAGTCCTTCCTGCTTGCATTGTAACTCGTGCCCAGTCAAGAAAGTATGAAGATGTAGTGAATTTATCTGAAGTGGCTCCACCTGTTGACAGTCTAGAGGCTGATCCTGATCCTTCCGAGTTGCCTCTAGATAAGCTGTCCACTAACTCTGTTGGAAATGAGTCTACTGAAGTTAAATTGACCCGTCCTGTCACTGTGCCGGCTGGGCCTGACACACAGTTGAAGGTTGGCAAGGAACAGCTGATAGCAGCCCAGAAGGCTGACCCTCCTTTGGCCAAGTGTATGGCAGCAGTGTTGCCTAAGGATGAGAGTGGTACTACTCATGCCACTTTTACTGGGAGGTTGGTATCCTCATGCGTAAGAGGGTTTCTTCTGTTAAAACAGCATGGTTTTGGATGACACCCTTATGGCTGTCATCTTAATGAAGGGAGTGTTACGTATGGTTCTATGTCCTGCTGTGAATGTTTGTGCTTGGGTGTGTGTGTGTGTATTCTGTGTCTTTTGACTTCTAAGTGCAGCTCCCTAACAAGTGATTGAGGGCACCTGGAAGAGGATGTGGTTTACCTATATAAGCGCCTCCTTGCTCCGCCCTCACTCTCTCTCATCTGCCTGGCACCAGACCCTGGTCTGCAGTGGGATTTGCACACTACAGTTTACTTGTGTCCTGTAAATAAACTGGCAGCTGTGGTTGTTTTTAACCTAACTTGGTGTTGTGTCCCTCCTATATGTTGCGACTCCCGAGCCGGTCGTAACAGTGGTTTCCACGGTTGTGATGATCACCTATAAGACAAGTATGGGACTGTGCCCAAATGCAGCCTGGGATCCCTATTGGTCTCTATTAGAGGAAAGCTGGCTCTTTATCTTAGAGCTGCATTTCTTATCTCCGCCAAGGAGCTTATGTTTTCAGTTCGGTTTGTTGGTCTGCAAAATTATAGACAAACTACTGGCCCGGTTTGCTGAACGGGAACGTTTGCCTTCAGGGCTTTCTGCAAGAAAAGGTTTATCACAACCTCAAACATGATCTTTTCCTAAACCTGACCGAGTTAGTTTGGTGCCTAAACCTACGGAGGTGTCTGTCAGAAAGCCCTGAGGGCAAACTTCTCCCATGTGCGAAACTTGGTGGAAGAGTGTAGCACAGGCCAAGGAAGACGTGTGAAAATATTGAGTTACTAAATCATAGTGGTTTGTGTAATATATATATATTTTTTTATATATGCAAATTTAAATTTGACTCAAGTAATTAATTCACCTGCATTTTTTCACAACTGTTTTTGACAACAAGCTGCCATGTTCATAATTCTAACAGGTTTGGAAATATATACAGACAGAGTTGTTTCTTGCAGATTTGCATATCATTGGCCTTGGCCCTTCTTGTCTGAAATTGTTTATATTCTGCACATTTACTGCCTTTGTTCAACTGTTCTTTATTGTAATCTTGTTTATGTTCTATTGCACCGTGCATCTCTTGGTGTTATGAAGCGCTTTGTAACCATGTTGTGTAGTAGTGCTATGTTGAGAATCTTTTTCTAACTCTTGTTTATCATTGTTTACTTCCATCAAGTCGTATTTGTAATGTACATTACAAAAAGACTCTGTGGACTCACCATGTAAGGATAACCGTTCAGTGAGTAGCGATACAGAAAGGTCTCATGGATCCTGTGCTTGGAGAAGATGGCCAGTCCACTGCCGATGACTCCACTGAACAAAAGAGAAACGGGACATTAAAAGAAGCTTCACGCTCCACACACCAGCTTCAGTAGTACGTGGTTATTGTCTAAAGAAACAAGTCACATCCCTGGTTCCCATTCAGATCTACTTTATTCTGAAGTTTGTATGATATGATGTAGATGTGAGAATTTATCTACTAGAGATTACATTTTTGTGAGCTGCAAAGGGGATTAGAAAGGCAGGGCCTTTGATTAAGCTCAGTCTTGTGCTTTGGTGTGGAGGTCAAGAAAGAATTAAGCCACTAAAGTTAATCCTTTAGGTACTGCCTAGGATTCACTTATAATGTGGGTCTTTGGATCAAAGCCATGCAAGTACATTTTTTTTCTGACAGAGAGTCACTTCAGGAGCCTTTTGATAATATTAAATGTTAATCATGAATTTGAATCTGGGATTGAAAAGAGAGAAGAAATTACCTTTTGAAGTGATGAGAGTGAGGATGACTACAGGCTAGTTTCTTTTTCATGGAGAGATAGTCTTTCTCACTCCACACCTGAAAAAAAAAGGATGTCACTTAGAAAAGTAGAATACCAGCCATCTTTGCACAATTAATATTAGTTGGTCTTCATTGCAGAAATAAATAACTAACTGAGGTGCATCAGCTGAAAGATGGCATCCACCAACCTCTTGCAGTAAGACAATATCATGCTCTTCCTTGCACAGCATATCTCCAATCATGGCATAGCGCTGAGGAGTGTGTTTGCTGAGGTAGCGGATCCCCCTGAAGAAGTAAAGGAAAACAGGGTTTTTGTTTACATGTATTGAGACAAACAAAAGCTGGTGCATTTAGAATCACTACAAACCACAGCCACTGACCAGCAGTTCAGAGAGAAGACCCGGACATTGAGAGAGTCTGTGTTAGCCATGCTGGCAGAGCAGACGGTCAGTAGATGATGGAGTGTCAGATCAGGCGAGATGACTGGGATCAGCTCCTAATGCGACACGTGAAATGATTGTTGCTGTTATTAATGAGGTCAATATTTGTTATCTCATCCAACACACATTAGGTGGCATGTCTGAGTGCACAAAACGTTCCAATAAATACACATACTATCGTAATAAAATGTTTAGTAATTCAGCGCGGAAACACAATTTGAGAGTTGGACAACATTACGGTGTCATGCAGCGGGAGATGTTGGGTTGTTTTTCAAAAAGAGACAAAGTAAAGAGGCGGTTGCATTCCCTCCTTTCTCCCAGGAGTGCAACAATACACCAGCCCCACACAGAGTGCTGACAGGGCTTTACTGTCTGGAGAGAATAACGGGAAGCAGCAATGCAGTGAAACCCAATAAATAAAATAAACACTTTCCTTACAATGATAAGGTTAAACATTAACCTAAAGTTGTACAAAGCATCGGTCTGTGTTTACCTATAAAGGAGTGTAGAGACAGTATGTGTCGTAGCCATATTAAATGTTAATACCACAGACACTGGACTTTAACCCAGAATGTGGTTACACTTACTGACTCTATCTACACAATGTGGTAAGTCACGCGAGATTCCCTGCAAATACTGCAAAAGGTAGAGCACCCTATCGTTAGCTTGCAGACCAGGTGGATCACGTGTTTACGTATGTATTACTAACATGAGTTTATTATCATGTTACGTTGACGTTAGCGGTAATATTCGACCGTTAATCACTACAGGTAACCAGTTCAATGACGTTAAATGCTGAAGAACTCTAGCTGTGGCCGTTTGACTAACGTTAGTCTCTGTAACGTTAACGTCTCCGGTTACAGTTGACTTGTTAGCAATATGGTTTATTTATTTATTAGCTAGCTAACTATTCAACTCACCTCACGAACCTGTTGACGTCAGCTGAAGTTAACTGGACCGATGGACCGATTACTGCGCCGTAATGTTAGTTTAGCTTTAGAGCCAAAACACTTCCTTTAAGCGCGCTAGCTAGCCATTAACGTAATCCTAGGTAATTATTATCGAAGTCGGTTGGCCAGCATCTTAGAACACTAACTCAGCGGAGTTTGGCCACTACCATTGCTATGTGCTTTTCCTATCAGCATAAAGTCAGCGGGGATAACAAAAAACACATTTGTGATTGACCTCCGGTTGTGTTTCCCTCCAAAGTAAAACAGGAACTTCAGTCGCGTCTGTATTTTATCGACATTACTCCCTGAGTAAATGTATATAAAACACATTTTTAACGAAGTGAACTGTAGCTGTGAATGATGTAGTTTTAAAAAAAGCAACACGATTTTAAATAAGCAATAATTTCTTGTGCAAAACTTTAATTAGGAGGCTTTTATCCAACATCCGGTTTTACTTTACCTAAATTAATAGTCGTTTCCGGTTTGATTTCGGACGCCGCAATTACCTCTGGGAGGTGAAGTTCTTTAGTCAAACGCTTGGCACAAGCAAGTTAAAGTCCTTAATTCAACGCCCTATTTAAGAACAGAAGTATTATCATCTAAATGTACTTAAAGTATAAAAAGTACCCAATGTGCAAGAAATAGCCCCTGTTAATAATATATTATTATAAATTGCATTATTAAATTGTCAATACTGATACATCAATGGATTTTTTTAGTGTTTCGTTTCCTTTTCTCGCAGTTTAGAGAGGAAATCACGCTTTTTGTAACGGGCTACAAGCTAAAGGGGTTGGGAACCAAAGGTTTAATCTGGCAATTGTACTTCTGATGTAAAATCTGAATCAGAAATTACAGTATATTTGTCAGATGAATGTAGTGAAGTTGAAAGTAACAGAAAAGGGAAATACTCAAGTAAAGTACATACAAGAACTTCAAAATTGCACTCAAATACACTACATGAGTAAACGTACTTGTACATGCACTACATTCTGTTACCTGATTATGAATTTTAGCTAGAAACATTTTATCATACTTTAACACATAGGCAACTCTTTTGTGAGTTCAGTGAACCAATATATCTGGCCCTCATGATGCTAAGCTTTAGCATCATGCAGCTACACCTTGGACTCCATGGGCACCCTGAAAAAAATGTTACACTGCACCTTTCAGTGAAAGGGGTAAAAAGAAGCACAAGCGAGATCACAAAGCTAAATTGTGAAAGCCAACACTAACATAATATGCAGTTTCTATAGGTCTCCATGATAGTATATCAAAGAAAAGATCCATCATGGACAAAACAAATTTACAAACATGTTTATTAAGTTTTCTGGGGAAAAATGGCCCCAAAGGCACCATGCGTCTTTTATTGTTAGATACATTTGTTTGATTACATAGTCCAACCTCTAATTTGAAGTATAAAATTGCAATGCACAATGGTAACAAAGACAACAGTAAACCACTTTAAACCAAAAAAAAACAAAACAAAAAAACTGCCCACACCATTCAGAATATGACACATTAGATATCTCATTAATAATTATCAATATCAGCACAATCACACATTATTTTCAGTGAGGCATATGGCAAACACTGAAAGTCAAAAGACAACAGAATCAAAACAAAACATGAATCTTGATAATGGCAAAAACATGTCTGTATAAAAGATAAATTGAGAAACCTGCTAGAGGAGGAGTGTTATTGTATCTAGCTTGTGAAATATGACATCCAAAGCCAGGTGCAACTATCCCACTGCACAATATCTTAAATTTGAACTTTTATAACACAATTGTCCAGTGAACCACACAGAGTAGACACTTGTCTAGCAGGATCCACGGGATGACAGTTCTCCTGTCTCTAATGAGTCCTGCAATACTTTTAACATCTCCATCACAGTGGAAAACGATCAGTACATCTCCAGTACCCCACCCTGCCCTCCTGCTAATTCTCTTCCAACCCTATAAATAACAATCAATGGTCATACTCCACAGCACAGAGACAATAGCTCTTATTCAAGACAATGATTTTGTTTGATTTTTATTAAATGATTTTGTTTAATGTCAGTAAAAAGAAAAAGAAAAAAGTCTTAAATATAAAAACTGAACTTTAATCAACGAATGCAGCTTCTCCACACATTACAACGGAGAAGGGTGAAGCAAATGAACCGACTTCACAGCATACAATCTCTTTTTTAAACAAAAGAAACAGTGATTAACTCCCCCCCCCCCCCCTCCCACTTAAACCATGGTCTCTGTGCTGAGTTACTTGAACACAAATATGAACAGAAAGTCCCCTCCCCTCCAAAACAAATACTCCTATGTAACACGTATTCCTTTAGCATCCGCTGACTCACAGTACAGAAACATTTAATTTTTTTTCAATTAGGCTACATAACTCAAGGCAGAAAATAAGCACTGATGTCGCTTCACCTCCCCTTCTTGATCTTTTAAGTGCAACCAAGCACACGTCTTCAAACAGAGAGAATTAACAGGGGATCTCGTAAGGATGACAAAGCCCTGGTTTTACGTCAGGCTAGCATTTTACAAGGCATCCCTAGTGTCAAAAGTCAGTTATAGATAGATGCTCGCAAGACCTGATTTTTGAACTGTGTAATAAAATGTAAAAAAAAAAAAGCAGAACCTTAATAGTACGGTAACACAATAGACCTTCTCCCGATACATGTAGACTGTAAAACTCGGGATGATCTTCATGTAAAAAACAACAGGCTA
This sequence comes from Anarrhichthys ocellatus, assembly GCF_004355925.1. Lineage (NCBI taxonomy): Eukaryota > Metazoa > Chordata > Actinopteri > Perciformes > Anarhichadidae > Anarrhichthys > Anarrhichthys ocellatus. The sequence continues at coordinate 248,466 of NW_022280203.1, read as the reverse complement.
CATGAAAATGTGTTATCCCATCCCATTCCTCTGTGTGCCCAAATACAAAGAAACGCCTCAATAGATGTAAATCTGAGAGGTTTCTTTCCAATTCTTTTGGACAAAGTACACCTGTCTGACTGTTTTCCGTTCGTTTAAAAACAAGAGGTAGTGAGAAGAGAAAAAAAAAAAAAAGGCAATCCAAAGTGGCAGGCAATGATATCATCTTTGGAGATAAGGCACTTGCTTTCCTAACAAACCTACTGCAACAGAACCACTTGGCTCTGGTTTTCCCCTTCCGTGGTCCTGTACTCTCTGTACTATAAGAGTCTTTCCAACACATTCTCATTCCCTCAGTAAAACATTTCAGGCTCCATCAATTACCTTGGCAAAAAGTGACCCACTTCATCTAAAGCATGTTTAAACACATGGAAAATAGCTGGTTGTTTTCGAAAAATCCGTAATTCTTCAAAATGTATTTGCATGTCGGCACGTTGAGATTCGCTCTTTTTTTCCCCTTGCAAACAAGACTTTTTAAAGCATAAAATGTGTCCATGTTAGTTCGGTCTAGCATTGTTTGAATGTCTGGGTTTTTTTTGTGTTTTTTTTCCTGGGTGGTTGAGCTGGTCGAGGAGAGATTGTGTCACGCTTTATTTCGGGCTTTTCCAAAAACCTCCCTGAGGAGCCGTTAGTCTTTAACAAGTCTGTAGACGTGATACTGAGCTCCGTGTTCACTTGTGGAAACCTCAAAAACAAATGCTATACAGAGCAAGGTCTCCTGGGTGTCGCGGTTCGTCACCACCTGAGGGGCAGAGGGAAATTGTCAAGTGAGAAACATGAAGCAGCGCTGTCAGTTTAGAAATACTGCAGTGAAAAACTGTTAATGTATTCTTAATTTGTCAAAGGAATATTTTGACATTTTAAGAAATGCTGTTATTGGCATTTTTTTTTGCGGAAAGTCAGATGAGAAGATTGATACCAATCTCACATCTGTGCCCTAAATGTGAAGCTAATGCCAGCAGCCGATTAGCTTAGCTTAGCATAAAGACTGGAAACAGCTAGCCCTGTTAGAAGGTATCAAAATCCTCCTACTACCACATCTAAAGCTCACTAATTAACACAATATACTTTGTTTAATACATACTAAAACCAGTGTAAAAACGACTAATGTTGTAATTTTAAGGAGTATTATGAGCCGAGCTAGCTGTTTCCCCGTTTTCAGTCTTTGTGCTAAGCTAGGCTACACTATGCAGCTGCCGGGCTGGAGCTTCTTATTGACCGTACAGATTTGAGAATGGTATCGATCGTCTCATCCAACTCTCGGCAAGCAAGCGCATGTTACATATATTTCCACAAACGTCAAACTGTTCCTTCGACAATCCGATAAAACCGAGTGTGTGTTACCTGTAGGATAGTGAAGTTTTCAAGAACACTGTTCATCATGTATTTTTCAGGCAAGTGTTTGAGTTTGTGGATAAAGTTGATCATGTACTCGCACATAGGAGAGCGGTGGATCCTGTAAACACACCTTCCTCCCTCCAGGCGGGCGTATTCTGTCTGTAATACACACACACACACACAGTCAAAAAAAACCCAAGTAGTGAAAGTGAGAGGCCGTATATCAGTTGTTTGAGAGAAGAATACAGAATCGATTGCAAGCTCTTACCTCTACTTTCTCGACAACCTGCTTGCCAAACGAGCAGACTTTGGTTGAAACGGTGATCGTCATGTTCTCGAGGCTGCTGTATTGGCTGCTGACTCCGTAGAAAGAACCGGGGCCGTCCTGCATGCCGCTGCTGTTCAGGTCGGCCTGCAGAGGGGAAACATTTAGTCAGATTGGTGGTGACGATCACATACTTGGATGCAACTTAAATTTCCTCGTGGCACATGGATTGTGGGGTTGCAAGAAAACATTTTAAGGTCTTTTAATGGTGCTTTGTTTTCTGTGCAACGACTAGGTTTTTAGGCGAAAACATGTGTGTAGAGACGGTTTCCTAATATAAAGCGAAATGTACATGATGAAGCAATCCATTGTGGAATGCCTTCTGTATCTGTTTAATCTTGAGATAACATATTTCACTTTGATAAGAAAACCAACTCTGTGTCATAAGAAAAGGAAGTAGTTTGCATACTGTGGTTCTGCAATGGTCTTAATTTTTGGTACAAAATGTTCATGTATTCTACCTTCCAGCAACACTTTAAAAACTATTTTCACAGTCAGTCATGTGATTTTAAAGATAACTGATTAAACCTCCATCGGTTGGCATTGTTATTGCCTCCCATTATGCTCAAAGGTTGCACATAAAGACGTCACACTTTTTCATATTGGGGTCATGTTAGGCATAAACCAGACAAAGTGATATACAAATGCACAATAACAACTGATAACTGATAGATGATATTACATAAATAACAACCCACCCAGAATTTAACTAGGAAGAAAGCATTCTGAGGGCCTTTCTCATAAAGCTCCTTGAGCCCGCCCTTCTTCTCAGGGAACTTGTCGTAGATCTGCCGGATGTCCACAGCCTCGAGGAGCGGGTCGCTGTACGAGGGGTTGGTCTGTCCAATGTGGACAAACAGGTGTTTGCTGTACTGCGGTGGACAGAGACAAAAGAAGGAAGGACGTGGTTAACCTCAAGAACATCAGCTGCAGAGCTTATGACACTGTTCACTTTTGAGAATAAGGAAAGAGAAGAGAGTATTGCATTACGTTTGTTGTACATTAGGTATCAGATAGTTTTACTCCATCAGGACACTCCAGACGGGGTAAGAGATGCTTTTGCATCTCTTTTGGTGACATTATGCAGTTGAATCAGAGCTCTAAGCTGCTCTCCTGCTGGTTCAAAACCTGCTCCTGGACTTTAGTATTTAGTTCGTGCCACAGTAGATCCACACCGACAGTCCTCTACACACACATTATGCTAAATACAACAACGTTCACTATGGAATATTACAGGACACATTCAAACGAAGATGCTGAGATGCTGGTTCTACTTTCTTAAAGCATAGATGCTATTACTGATTGTGACTTTTACTGTATTTTCATAAAATGCTACTATGGCTTCAGAATGTTGTGCCGCTGCAATATGAAGGGAGACAAATACACAAATATTGGATTGGATTTGATTGGCACATGCCAGTAATAGTAAAAGTGTCTATTTGAATAGTCACACTGCAGCCATTTGGCTATTTACACCTGGCCAAGTTAAATTGGCTATTTTAATTGGCAATAGTAAGCTGGAGGGCAGAAAGATTTTGGAGTAGTAGTAATAGCAATACAAAGAGCATAAAGTATGTGTAGGGAATATATGTGTGCTGGATGAATGGGTCATACTCAAGACTTACATCTGTGAGACGGATTCAAGAGCTGTGAGAACGCTAAGCTGACTCATTGTTTTCAAAACTTGATCAGGACACGCCTGCTTTTAAATGACCTCTATGACTTTCTGAAAGGAAATCTTCACTCGATAAGAGGCTCTGGCCCAGGGGCCCCCTGACCCCTCCTGGACCTAAGACTGGTCGGCCCTTTCAGTAATCCATCCGTGTCTGTATGCGGGAAGCCCTGTTGTACATTTTGACTCACATTGTCTGGGTCTCTCTGGACCTCCATGAAGGCCGAGTACTCCAGCATCCGCAGCTTAGAGGAGGCGATGGTCCGGTCCTGCCACACCGGCACAGCAGTAGCAGATGGAGGAGGAGGAGGTGCCAAGGGCTCATAACCTGGATGGCACACACATACACACACACACGCAAACACAAACAAGCATTTATAAAAATAATTTCTGGTTTTCATTTTTGGAAACATTCTCCCAGGTTTTCATTTGATACTTACTTGGTATGGATTGTGGTATAGGACCCGGGTACGGGGGCTGTGCAAAAGGTTTGATACTGAAAGACAACGAATGGTTCAGTGAGACAATGAGCTCTACTTTACACAGGTGTTCATGGCACATGGGTCCTTCTATATTTGTATTTCTGATAAATATTGTGAATAACTGTTAGTGCCAAAGCGTACGCATGTGCTTTTGCACCAGCTAGGCGTAAGTCCACCTGCTTCAATGCTTCTTAAAGATGCTAAATAGCATCAATGAAGTGTGCGTTTACTGACAAATCTAAGAATAACAAATATTTAGGTTTTAGTGCTTTTTCAGTGAACTCAAGACATCAAACACTAGGAGGATTTATCTCCCCTATGTTTTTTTTCCTCAATCAAATTTGAAACAGTTTGTTTGCCTGGTGGTGTTTTTTTTTTTTTGTTTTTTTTGGAATCAGTGCAGGAAACATATAGTACAATGCAGTGTGCAAAAAGAGTTAGTTCTGCTTTGTGCTCACAGCTGGACCTTGGCTAGGGTGAACTTACGCATGGCTGGTGCGGCCAAGCCCAGGAGTCCTTCCCGGGTTGAGATCTAGAATGAGCCTGGTGTGCAAAAACGTGATCCGTTAAACATGCCCTGCAATACCCACCTGATGTCAAAGCAAGGCCGCGCGCTGACTCAGCCACTCTTTAGGTACGCTTTACTCATCTCTAGCACATATCTCTGTCGTCGGGTATCTAAATAAGCCCTGATGTCACCCAACAACCATCTTGTGGGTTCAGTAGAAAGGGTTTACTTACTCCTGAGAGGGTCCAGGCTGTCCTGGGAGAGAAGGCCAGAACTGGAGAGCAAGAAAACATTGTTAATTGTCTTTGTAGGATTTATTTGTTGTAGTTTGTTCTCTGGGTAAAATCCGATGCAATTTTTATGACTTGAACGAAATGTTTTGTATGTGTGAGAAAATGAGTGGTGGGCTAACTCTGGGTGGTTGGTAGTGGGCAGGAGGCAGTGGTGGAAGGTGATTCTTTATCATACTCGGGGAGACGATCTGTGCAGACGACAGCGCTGCCATGTTCTGCAGGGCTTTGTCCTTAGACGCCTGATCCTACAGGATGAAAGAGGAACAACGAGAGTCAGCCAAAAGGTGGCCCTGTGACCTAAACATGATCTACTGTTGAGTTTGAGAGTTGTGTACGGACTGCCACACTACACTGTATCTATTTGTATCCGTTTGATTAATAACTAAAACATCTAGATTCTGAAAGGAATATATGTTTAACAATCTTGAGGAGAGCGTTTCAGGGTTTTCTGATTAACTTCACAAACTTGGGTTTAGCTTAACAATCAATTAAAACACTTATTCCAATTATTCTCAAAAACTTAATAAAGCACTTCTTTTTTTTTTTTTGAAAGAGCAGCTTGACAGGATGAAGCAAAGGGTAGAACGGAGAAGATCAAGCCGCACTGGTATTTAAGCTCGGGTCACGAGACTAATTGGCTGTCATTATGTTACCAGGATCACCACAGGAAAAATGAGAATAAAGAGAGTGCGTTGGTTGGAAATGCAGATTTGCATTTGCGTTGCATCGAAAGGTGTACATCAACAAATTAAGTTACTCCTACGCAGATGAAAGCGGCACAATGTTGGTGAAACACAAAGCAAAAGATATACAAAGCCAACAAATTCCTATCCGTGGTGCATGACACATATTTCATGATTTACGAAAACATTTAAAGTTTTAATTTTAATACACCAAACTATTTTTCATATTTGCAAAAAAAAAAAAATGCACTTCGGCTAATTCTGCTATGACTTTGCAATTAAAGGACAAATGTCTCAGAAGCGAGAACCACAAATCAAAGAGCGACACCTTAATGCAAAGCAAGCAAGACTTTGGCTTTCCGGGTAGAGACTGAGGGGATTACACTACATCAGACAGGATGAGCATCAGTATTGTGTGTTCAAAGCGTGGCTGTTTCCTAACTAAGCATTGCTTACAGGGTAGTAATGGGGCGGGGACGCCATGCCAGCAGAGGGCCATAGCAAGGGGACAGTGCACTGGTGCTGCCAAACAAAGCGGAGGAGGGAAGCATATTGCACAAGTCAGATCCACTTACCAAATTCATCGCCTGAATCAAAAAAGAGAGAAACCATTAGTACGGTGCAGTTTCTAAATGATGTGTTAAGATGAGTTAATTAAGTTTTGGTCGACATAAAATTGCCTCTTTTGTTTTTACACTCTAGGCAATAGCATACGTTTGTTTAGCGGTCACAAGGTTCAGTAGGGACTAAGGTATTTGAAGAACGGTTCAATACAGAATTATCACGGCATTTTTTAACCATATTAATAATATTGGGTAAAACATATTTGCCAAAACATTTGCAATACATTGGGTTTCCAACAATACACATTCATTCAAGCAATCATCATCAAATCATGTATGACGACTACAAAAGCAAAGTGTAAGGTTGTGTGTTTTTTGTGTGGATATTCTTTCAGTAAGTTCCACATTAAAAGTATGCACTGTATAACTGGGGAGCACATTGCTTCATAACACTGGACATTTCCCCCAATAGAAGACCAACAGAGGAAACAAGATAAAAAAAAGTGAAACCCTTGGAGGTTCATTGCAGCACAAGCCTTCAGTGCGTTACGTCAAATGTACCACAGTGTGCACCCATTTTAGCCGTCACATGTTTACTTCCTGTTCAGCTGATGCTGCAATTTCTCTTTATTCTCAAGCGGAAAGAGTCGCTCTTTGTCAGCCAACTGAACGTAGAAATTTTCTCTTTGGCAAATAAACTACTTTGGCTTGACTTCCTAATGCCTAGATTAATAATTGAACATGGCGTTGGTACTGCATGGACACTTTATTAATTGATATCCGACACTTAAAAGCTACAGGGGGGGAAAAATAAAAGGAACAGCAGCATTGAAGTTCTGCCAATACTATCATCCAACTAAGGTGAACTCAGGAAGCATAGACACAAATGACTGAACTAAATGACATGCTGAGTGAACAGTTGAAACATGTATTTGTGAAAGGGTTCAACATGTATACATGAGCATGAGGTGATTGAAATTATTCATATTCATTTTGACACAAAATGTGTCAAGTCACATATGTCATGTTGTGTGAAGGAGACAAACTGCAGATTGTCGTGTGTGCAAAAAAAGTAAGAAGTGAGGAGAATATGATTCCCCCCTTCCAGCAGAGAGGCTTGAAGTCACCACACAGAATACATGCCTATATAAGACATGAAAAACATAAAAGCTGATTTTACAAAACTGTGTGCCAAACTGCGTGCCAATCAGATGTATGGTTTAGATATGCAGACCCCAACAAAACAACAACATGAAGAAGATGTTTTTGGAAGAAGACATTTAAAAAAATAAAAAGAAAGCAGGGAGGATAATGTGACGGCCTTGCTTTGACAGTCCTGTGACTTCACTGGTGAGGACTTCTAACTTATGAACAGGGGAGGGAAATTATGGCTCACTATTGGGGGTGGGGGAAAATGGATACACCATAGTATATATATATATATATATATATATATATATATATATATATATATATTTCAAGCTAAATTTTCATTATAAAAAAAATCAAAAATCATTACACTGATGCCAAGTATCGATCTTTTATTATGCAAACTATTAATATTGCACATACAGATTTAACCATTTGGTAATAACTGCTTTATCAGTTCACAACATTGCCAGTTTTTCCTGGTGCGGTATTGAAAAAAGGTAATTGCAATGTTTGTTATCGCAATACTCAACATATCACAAAACGTTTAAAAATCGTAATAGGATCGTATTGTGACTTAAGTGTCTTGATGATATCGTAGAGTGAGGCCTCCGGTGATTCCCAGCCCGACTCGCTACAAACTTACACTCTGCATTCAAGATAAGTTTGTCATTTGTGTCACTGGATGAACAAGTTGAGTCTTCCTACTACAAAATAAGTTACTTGTGGATGCTGGTGTCCACTGCAGGATTAGTCTGCATAAAAGGGGTTAATTTAAGTTAAAGTTAGCACTAAAGAAAGCCACATTTTCTGTGGTATTCACACAAGTCTGCATTATGTTACTGTTATTCTTTTTAAAAGCATGAAGACAGAACAGAGGGATTGAAAGAACTACAAGACAGAATCAAAAGGTGTCATCTGATGCAGATTAATGTGTTTCTTTTTCCTTTTTTTGTGAATGTTCAGTTTCATAAAACACATCACAAACAGACACATTAGAGGAACTAAAAGTATCAAAGTAGAAAAGAGTTTTAGGGAAAGAAGAAGTCTTAGAGAAGTACAGTCTGCTGCAGAGGCATGGCTGGCCCAGAGGACAGATACAGAGCTGGAGCAACATGCAGCTGAATGATCACTGGGCTCCTCATAACAGCTTGTGTGGCATTCCCTTAAAGCAGCTACTATACTGTCACTACGGAGTGGTGAGACTAGTCTTACGGTTTATGCAACTCTAGTGGTTAAAATGCTCTCTGTTTGGTGCGCTGCATGCATGCTACAGAAGCAGGACTGTGGGTGTGTCAGCGGATTAACTCCTCAACAATGTTTATATTATCTGATTTATCCCTAAACAGTGTGTGTGTCACTTGCCAAGCCCGCATCCACTTATCTAGCAGGAACCGGCCTCAAAGCGAGGACTGATAATGATATGCAGAAATAAGGTGGTTAGTGCAAAAGCCAAGCCTTTGCCAGCCCCGCCGAGCCCGCGGTGAAGCGCATACCTTTAGCTTTGACTGGATCTCGCGAGATTTTCTCCGGGCGAGAACCTGCAAGTGGCTAGAAACCTGCACAGAAGAATAGCCAAGAGGAGGGAAGAGGCAAAGGTGGCATGGAGAGGAATAGACAAGGGAAGAAAGAGAGAGAAGCCGTAACCAAAGAGGAAAGAGACGCCCAGCCAGTGTTGCCGGGAGGCAGGTTGGTTGCACCTACCTTTATACCCGCCTGGTATTCACGAATTTTCTTCCTTGCTAACACCTGTATGTGACTAGAAACCTAAAGGGGTGTGAAACAGTTTTTAAGCATAAAAACAACATGCACTCACAGATGCATGCACACACACACATGCAATACACGTGCAGACACACACACACACATACTAACAGAGATAACACACACTGTGAGAGCTCTTAAAAGTTCATGCAAACAATAAAAGAAAATGAGGCTGGCCATATTCTATACTATTCTTATTAGCAATAAATCCCATGAAACGACCTAAACCACCAATGAACGGACCTGTACTGTAGCCTGAAATATCTTATTATTATTATATTATTAGAGGCCTCCATTGTTGACAAAAAAACACATGAATGAGCCTCACTGTTACAATGGGTGATATGTTTTGTCATTATTATAAACATTAGCCCTTCAGTTTATTGTGAGTCAATCCCACATACACCAACCTGCTGCTATAAATAATCCAGAGGGGAATTCTTGCTAAAAAATTACAAAATAAAAGTTGTGTATTAATCCACAGCTGAAAATAGTCCCTAATAAATGCACTATATGTGCTAAAAACTACAGTAACAGCTGACAGGATACTGTGATGATGCCACAGGGTGGCTAGCTAAGCTGCTAGCTATTGAAAGAGGAACTATCACAGTGTTGGTTTTGGTCTTTTTTTCATGGGATTTGTTGACAATAAGAAATATACATATATAATAAAACCAGACTTATCATTTAAATAACTAGTAATCTACTTTTATTTGAAATTAGGCATGACATCAGGAAATACAAATCCTTAATAAAATTGGTTATTAAGTTATTGCTGGTATTAATGGCTTTCGCCCATCTGGTGGTGTATCTGTTATGTCTTGTACTGTCAGTAACTAAAACCAAACTCATGCATGATTATTCTGATCCAATCATCAAATCTCGTTCACCTGTTTTCTTGTGCGGGTTTTGCCCGTCCTCAGCTTGATGTACCTTGCTATCAATTCATTGCGACCTGTAAGACAAAACGAAAAAAAGAAAGAAAGGTCACAAACAACAATAAGAATACACAACAGAGGATTTCACATTTGTACATATGTGATAATACCCTGAAATGGCCAGAAGGTGGCACTCTTGCCATACGTTGCATACGCCTCTCTCAGCAGCGTGACCTTTCCCAGAGCTCCTCAGACCCCAAGGCAAACACACTTTTGTCACAGGTCACAGGCCATAATAACACCTCCGTTTCCTACAGGAGACCGTATTTAAAATTCTCCTTCTTCTTTGAAATAAGGCCGCTATTAAAAGCTTGATTTTCTTGCTTTACCCCAAAGTTTTCATTAGCTCGTTTAACACCTACTTATTGTCTGCTCACGGGGCCCTGAAGCCTAATAATAGAGAGTCGCTTAGAAAACAGAACCGTGTTTTTCATGACATAACATCTACTCTCGACATTCTGCACAAACAGGTTGTGCAGGGAACAGGCTACTTCTATTCAGGGCTTTCAAACGGCCTCCCTTTACATTGAGCGCCGTCATCTTCAGGTTAAAAGAAGTGCAAAATGCATTACTATGTTGTCTCCCAGGCAAATCAGTACATCAGTCTTTTTCATTTCTCGTCTTTGCCAAGTCACGTTTACTGGGTTTCTGTGGTTTCAAAATTGGGCCAAAGGGAGAGGTTGAACCGCGGCATCATTACGAATAATGACCGAAGCTCTGCTAAACTTGCTGACAGAAATTTTTAACCGACAAAAACTGGTCAAGATATGCCTTCTTGAGCACACACAATAGACTGTATGTCTAGGAAGTTTTAACGGCCTTTAGAGTATCCAGGCACATAATGACAGGAGAAACAAGTCCTGTTTTTTCACACACTCTTTAGCACTTGGCCTCCAGAAGGCCCTGGTTAGTGCAATTACCATAAATGTACTGCAGACCATCTCCAGCAGGCTTGCAGCGCTCACCGTACTCTCAAAGCGGTCGACCCGGCGGTCGGCCAGCAGAGCAGAGCTGAACTGTCTGCCGATACTGAGCTAGCCCGTCCCCCCCCTTCTGCCCCAGGCCAAGGATGGACACGCCCGCTCCAGCGCCTCCGCATTCCTAGCATTCCTCTAAGCCTGTCACATCTGTGCTAGCCAGTCTGATTGGCCTGGGCCTGCGAACACAGCCAGAGCCTGGGCGAACACACACAAGCACTTCCAGCTCTGGGAGAAGCATGGGGTTAGAGCCGGGGTGAGGGCCATTAAGGTTGGGGTAGGGGGTCGTCGGTTAGAGGGGGCAAAGGGGGCAGCTGATGCTGTAACTCTTGAGGAAACACGAAGCCATAACTGTCTCTGCCAACAACTGCCACCTGGCAGCAAAGCAGCCCCCCTCTCCCAAAACACCACCGTGTGACCCTGCACTCAACGGACAGCAGCACCTGCTGCCGGCCATCCCAGCAGAGGATGGCAGAGAAAGAACAATGCCAGTTCGACCCCCGCGCAACTGTCACTCTCAATCTCTTCAGCTGGGGAGCAGAGTGGGGGGGGAACATTACATCGTCCCGACCACAGAGTTCTGCTGCGGATTTCACAGATATCTCGTTGCTAAGTACTGTAGCATGAAGTCCAGTTTAAGTGAGAAAGAAATAGATAAGAACTTCTCTGGTGAGGTGGTCTCGGTGTTGTTGGTCAAACTATAAATTCACAGCAGACCTTCAGGACTCCCCACAATGAGGTTCAGTAAACCCAAACTAAATCTCTCCTCCACAATATTATGGAAATATATATTTTTTAAAGCAGACCATACACATTTTTTTGTGACTTGATTTATAACAGAAAATACATTGTGTGGTATATCAAACATGTCATCTGTTAAACAGTGCAGTCCTGTGGTTGCGAGCTGAGATGATATCTCCACTTTTTCTCCAAATCTGGTTGGTTTCGTGATATTTCAAATTGCAGCTTTTGTTTTATGCGACATACTGTTTCCTGCAGAGACGCCACTTTGAAGTGGCTTGGACAAATAACTCCAGCGTTTGATTTCAAAGTTTCAAAGAAACGTTTTGAAACAGTCTAATGTTAAAATGAATTGGAAATGGGATCCGTAAGACACATTCTCAGGCACTACTTCTTCTGCTTTGTGGAAGAACACAAACTGGATCATGACACCGTTGTAACACAGCCTTGATTTTTAACTGTTCAACTGTTACATCCCTAAACGTGCTTATTTACAAAAAATGAGAGCTGGCCAAAGGATTTTAGAAACACTGAGGTAATCGCTCCCAAATGCCTCATCCTCCACTTCACACCGTAGCATAAAAATCACATTTTGAGGGGAAACAATCACTCAAGAGAACGTGTTCAACCCCACTCTTAACAAAAACAACTGCTGAACAGAGCTCATTCAACAGGCTCTGGATCAGTAAAATCAGGAGTTGATGCCTGCAAACCTGTTGCTGGATGTGATTCACTCACTTTAAAAAGATAAAATCACCACCTGACATAGAATATGTATTAAAAAAGTCAGGTCTTAAAAGCAGCAGCCGCATTGGTGTGTGCACATGCACATTTTTACGTCCCGTTTTCTGGGTGAACAGGGACCCAGTAGGACTGGTTATATCAGTCGGTCGTTTTTTTTGAGAGAGAATATAGAGGACGTGATCTCTGTGGTTGCTAATGGCAGCTGCAGCCTTGACAGCCGAGATCTGCTCAGACTTGACGTGGTGGAGGTCAGAGAGACGGGAAAAAGAAAAAGAAAAAAAAAAAGGGCTGGTCCCCGCAGCAGCAGGGGGAACATGACAGGTGCACACAAACAGACATGCATTCACAGCCTCGCTTGTCCTCGGCCTCCTCCTGCCCCACAATGGCCGTCTCTCCATCCCTCAACCCTCTTTTCGACAGGACACGCCTATCTTTTTTTCTTTAACTACATGACCGCTGGAAATTTCCACATCCACGCTAAGATAGTGAGCAAAAAGGTGATCTCTCCTCACTCCCCCCCCCTCCTCCTCCTCCTCCTCCTCCTCCCTCTCTGTCTCCCTTCTGAACCCTTTCTCCACCCATATTCTCTCCCCACCTCCCTTCTCATAACATTGAGGTAATCCTAAATTGCTAACATACTGCTCAGCCATGACTGAAAACATTCCTAACATCTCAGCGAGGGGGCTGACGGTGAAGGCCTGCTCAGTCATCATTACCCGGCGCTCAGCCCTCTCTCTTAACCTCCACACACATCCACTGAACCTGCTGCTAATTCCTAATGCAACCTTCAAAAGGTCAAAAAAGACATAAGCCTCCCTCTAGCACTAAAATCGTTCTCTTCTTTTGTACCCAGAATGCTTTGCAGTCGTGACAAAACGCAGGGGAACAACATGTCAGTACAGCCCGAAAGCAAAACTAGATGGACATTCACACAAACTTCCTCTTAACTTTGGTTGTAAAAATGTGCCAACTATTCAATTTCACAGGGACCGAATGCCTCTGAGCCGCAACCATTCTTTGGATTTCGGAACACAATGTGTAAATTTAATTACTTTCTGAAAGAATATGAGTCGAAAATCAAAGGAATGTTGAAGTATGCAAGTTTGTTTTTCTCAGAGAGTTCCATTAGAAGATCGGTACCACTCTCACTATCTGTCTGTTTAATATAAGGCTACACCAGCAGCCAGTTAGCTTAGCATAAACATTGTAAACGGGGTGGAAACAGCTAGCCTGCGTCTGTCCAAAGGTATAGGAAAAATTTAAATAATTAACGTGTTTTATCTTGTTTGTTCAACCAGTACAAAACCGAAGTTTAAAAATGTAATTTTGTGGTTTTATGGAAATTATGTATCTGACTATTTCTTGGCAAGGGGTCCAGCACAGGAGATAAAACCGTTAGTAAGAAATAATCCTCACGAAGATGTTTAAAGAGACAAACGGATAACTGAGGTTGTTGGTGAGTGGCAGCAAATGTTACAGATCTTTGTCATGATTTACGTATGTGCTAGCTAATAATATTGGCTCGATGACCAGTGCAAATATAAACCACTAAAGCAAACTGAAGGCATTGCATCATACAGGCAAGTCCTAGTTTGGGTTAAAGCTATATTTGATAACTATAATAAAAGTAACTTTATGTAATTTCTGCTCAAACTATCACTTTATCTTGACAGTAGTACATGAGACCTGTAAATAAAAAAATCATCACTGCATTATTTATTTCTAAATGAGAGACTTTGCCATGACCTCCCTGTTTTTACACGGTGTACAGAAGATGTAACTTGTTAATACTTTATATATCTATACTACGTTTTGTTCATGTTCTGGAGTGATTATTAACATGCGTGACTTATTAAAATAAAGTGTTTCTTTGAACTCGTTGTCACCCCTGAGCCACGTACATGACTGGTAACGCTTCTGGGAAGTCTAGACAGGTTTGAAGAGCGAAGAACACACATGTATTGAGAGTCATCTTTCCAAGGCAATGGAAATCTGCAAAAAGGTTTCCCACCAAATGAAAAAAGCCTGGCAGAAAAAGTGGAATTCCCAATGGGAGGGATGACTTGCCTTCCTTTAGAGGCCACTGGGAGTCTGAGACTGCAAGGTAGACAGTATTACACAGTGCAATCGTTAACATTCCCCCAACCTCACGTCAGGGCAGCTTTTAGATGTCTGAGGTAATCACCTTGTGAGTCGGCTTCTTCTGGGGCATGCCTTGGCCCTGCCAGCGGAGCCTCAGATGACTTATTGTAAATGGAGAGGGTGTTTAGTGCTCTTGAAAAAAACAGGCCTCTAAAAGGGGTCCTGACAGTTTGTTGCTAAGGGTGCAGGTTTGTGCAGGGCCGGCCTCTTTGTTGACATTCTCATGGTGAATGTATGGAGCAACACTGCATTGCTAAACAGGCCTGAAGAGTTACTTATAGGTACATTTAGAGATGCCTGCATTGATTTGTGCTGAAGGTCTGTGCACCAGTTAAAAGTGAATGGTGATGAAGTGATGCTTTAAAAGTGATGCTGTGAACGAGTCATTCTGAAAAATATAGAATACGTTTCCTAATACTCTGTTAAGCATGTCCCTTATAGGACCCGAGAGCCCCCCACGGGGGGCTGTTTTAGAGTGTGCAGCATTCAGCGTGTCGTAGAAAGCATTTTTAATAAAGAAATATGATTATTGCTCCAGCCATATTAAATATCGAATTAACAGGAAAAGTCCGAGCAACATCATCATACCAGCCATTGTAAACACTGCAAACACAATTATACATGAACTAATATCATATCTGGAAGATATCTAGAAGATTTGCCACAATTTTGGCCAAAAATCGACGACCTATGCTCTCTCTATGGCTCTCTCATCACGGAGCAGGATCGCACATGGCGGATGAACACATGCAGGAGGGGCACGATTCGACCCGGAAACGCACAGCGGCGTCCAAATTACTCTCTTTCAAACTGTTCAAAAGTTATGGGTATGCATGCCAACATCAGCCGCAGGTCACGAGAAAAATAATTGGGTAAAAAATTACGTTTTGACGGTTTTGGCGATGAAAAACGGATTTATTCCAGCCGATTTTTGCACAGCTCTGCCCGCCATGTTCTGCTGCATGTCTGTGAGTGAGATCAATGCGCTGGCGGAATGAATCACACAATGGCAGACGATTCTGTGGGGTGGAGCAATCCATGTAGAGAGGGGGGTTCGCCCAGCATTTTGCGATTTTTAGTCAGTAAACAGACCCGGATACGATCAAACACCCCTGCATGGCTCCCGTTGGACTATCCCGCATCTAAAAATGTCTCACACGAGTAAATCGGCCTTACCAAAGTCACATAGAAAACACATTATGAGCCATTTATTGTTATGACTGACAGATATGACACATCATAACTGCTCAAAATTATTCAAAATGGTGTCAAACTGCTTTATTAGGATTATTGAACACTCTTAGTGATAAGAAAAGTGAATATATAGTTAATATTTTGTTATATAGTATATAAAATTAGTATACAGCAATGCAACAGCTGGTTCCGAAAATCAAAATTTTGATTTTTATGACCATTTATGCTGGCCTGCTTCACTCAATCGAAGTAAAATATGTTGTGGGGACATGTAAAACGTGTTGTTCTATGACTGTGGCGTGGTTTTAGGCTTGCAGATGCATTATTTAAAAAAAAAAAAAGTTCAATACAAGTGCTTTTTTTCAGGCGAACCTAGAAATTTTTCAATTTGAGCTGTGCCATAAGTGTATCAGTTATTAACCAGTAACATATACACAATATTTACACAATTCAACACATCTCACAAGTGTTACCAGTATTCTAGCATCAAAATTATTAAAATAGACCTTGTAGTTAGAGCTCGGGACTCTCTTGAGTATGGCTATGCAATTTTCGAGCAGAGGCCTAAAAATAGGGCTAGGGTCCTATGAGTTAAGTCTGCTTAGAATGAACATTTTATCAGCATCAGAAATGCTTCCTGTAAACACGACATCATTAGTTTAGTCTGTTTTTCTTTCATTATAGATTGATCCGTTAATTCATTTTATAATTAATTATTCTTTTAGTCCACAAAATGTTAGAAAAGAGTGAAAAATGTCTGCCTATCCTTGAGCCCAAGGTAATGTCTTACAATGCCTTGTTTTGTCTAACCAAGGAACAATAACCTAAAACAAAGAAAAGCAGCAAATCGTCATATTTGAGAAGGTAGAATCGGCAGATGTTTGGCATTTTTGTTTGATAAATGAAGTAAATAATAAATGGATCAGAAAAAAACAAGTTCATTTTCTGTTGTCGTTCAATCGCTACTTGTTTTCTAACTACTAGCACTCCTTAAGACACGATCAGAATAACAGAAGCAGCAACAGTGGCAGAGTTATCTCAGGTATGTGCTTGTCCTTGAATATCCAAATCTGCCTGACGAATGAGCGGATGGGATACAATCTCATGTGAATCACGCCGAAAGAATTTCATCTGACGTCAAGAGCAGAAAAAAAACAATCAAATACACAAAAAGAAAGAAAAGTGATTTAAAAACAAACACTAATGCTTCTAAAACATACAGCCCAAAGGAGACTTCGGTGGCAATGATTGATGTTTTTTATGGCCGCTCTGAAGATGGAATCAATTGCGAGTTTTTGAGACATGGTGGACAATAATTAAAGGGAAGGAAAGTCTTTACAAAGCAGGGAGTTGAATTACGATGGTGAAAATAACACAATTTCACAAAACCAAAAAGAGGTTTGTTGAGGACAACAGCATGTAAAACAGCAAAGCGATTCCTGTCAGTCAACATTTGTTTCTGTTCAGCAACATTCCCAGCTTCAAATGCTAAATCTAATTAGGAGAGCGTGCTCTGTCTCAACAACAGGAGTGGGAAAGTGGGCTCAAAATAATGAAAGACAAACACGTTCAATTCTCTACACCTGGATGTCAGTGATTCTACCAGAGACCTTGCCAACATATCCATCTGGAGTTTTTCAGGGCATTAAAGGCTCAACACCTGCAATTTAATGAACACGCTGCAGGAAACAGCATAACTATTCTGAAACCATATGGATATTTAAAATCTTCAACATGTCAATGTGATGTTTTTGTTCCCGAGTCTCCATTCACGCTGTGCTAATTATTGCCAATTTAACCCGAGCCGTCCCAGCATCAAACGCAGCACTTCTCCAGAAACCGGCTCCAACCGGTCACCTACAAGGCAAAAAGAAACCCCCTCACCCAGCGATACCGGTTTGTGGGGAAACATTACGTTCAGCGATAAAACACAAAGAGCAGGTTTTTTTTGCGACTGAAAGTGCAGCGCGGAAGAGAGAAGGCCGTAAAACTGTGAGCATAAAAAGCGGCCTGTAAAGAAAAAACACTGGAGTAAAAAAAGAGGTGTAAATCAGACGGAGAGGAGCGGAGATGCTCTCAGGACAGCAATAACCAGCTCCGAGAGCGCTGGTGCGGCTGGAAGAACCAGCCCCTGGGTCGCAACTCAACAGGTACAGACTTGATAAAGAGAGCTCTGAGCGGAAAGAAAACACTCACCTCTGTGTCAAAGCTGAGACAATGAGCACAAGAGGAAGGAAAAAGTATTTTTCTAATTTCTTTTCAGGGCAATATATTTTTCTTTCAGCCACAACTATCAGTGGAATGTGTGGTATTCTCATTTTCCCCATTCATTATGGGACTGATTTCCATTCAGATGTTCTTTTGTGTCTTATATATTTATAATATTTATTGTATTATATTTTATATGTCTTTGTATAGTTACAAGTTCTTTCTTTTATGGAGTGTCCCAGTGAAAGCCCTTCGCACGATTGAACTCGTATTACTGGACTATAAACATCTGGACTCTTGAACATCTGGCTGTGATCCAGCGTACTCACCATACATCTTTCCCTCATCTGACAGGATGATTTTCCTCCTGCCACAGGGAGGGTAAATGGCGAGGGCCTCCTGGAAGCTCTGCTCGATGTCCGGGCTCCACACGCCCTCGGCGTCCCCGTCAATGGCCTTGTCCTCGTTTTCCCCGTCCAGCCCATCTTCTGGGCTACCGTTGGCGCTCCACTCGTTGGACGCAATGGTGGCGGCTCCCCCTGGGCCCGACCCCGAGCCCCAAAATCAAAGGATCTGTGGGAGACCTGTGAAATAAGGATACATCAAGTTGCTCAGCTGTTTTTTTATTTCATATTGACACTAAATCCACTAAACAGTTTGAAACACGGGTAGTTCAGCCTTCTTCACCCAGTAAGGGTGTTAAAGGATTTCTTATATCATCAAATCCCATGACAACCCCAAATCAACAATGCTTGGACAAATAATGTCTGTGCATCCAAAACCCAATGTAACGTATTTGTTATAGAGTGGTGAAGGAATGAGTCCTAAAATCCTGAAATGAATAAGGTTTCCCTTGGCTTATTGTTAATGTTTTTTTTAATGAGATTTGGTTAGATGCCTGAAATAAGGTCTGTGGTTAACACAAGTTTAAGAGATTTTAAAGTTTTGTTCAATGACATAAAATACATCAGTAAATAACCCTCTTGTGAATCCCATTGGCTTTATCTGTCGTGGGAACCAGTGTGCTGCTAACTTCTGGTATTGACCTACAATAATACGTCATCTCTTCACCACTCGACAGAACTCCATTGTTGTCTAAGTAAGGGATAATGTCACCATTGGGAAATAATCCCAGACAGGATGTGCAGGACCTCAATGTAAAGCAGTTCATTACACGGCTACTCACTAAAGAAATCATTTGTTTGAAACTAAATAATGATTCAAAAAATATTTTATTTATTTAGAAATCATTTTATTTATTTATTTATAAAAATAAATTGTCCTCTCACTGTTTGCAGAGATCTGAACTGCTTAGACCGTAGAATTCCGAAAAAATCGGAATCGAGAATTTAACAAAGCTGTGAAATAAAAGCACTTCAGTGAGCCACATCTTCAATCCAACACACACTATCCCGGTGATGTAAAAATACTTTCAATTCTGTATTGATCCGCAGCCGCAAATAGTCTGCAATTAGTCCCAAAAAATGTTCTCTGTACTCCTGTTTGAGAACCATTTTCTAAAAACTACAGTTGCCCGGCTGTTCTAGGAAATGCCTTAGTCTTTTTAAAGAAGGAAACTTTATATGTGTGACCCATTTTTAAGGATTTATGCCTCGAGTAGGACTTAATGGGCTTGGGTCTGAGTGCCACAGACGGAAAAGTCAGACAGTTGTGATAGACCAATTGACGCATTGTTGGTTTTGGTCCGTTCATGTCATTTGTTGCCAATAATGATAAAAATCACCAACTTCATCCTTTAATGCTTACCTTGTTTATCTGATCTGAAAACAATCACCACCAAGTAAACAAGCATGCTGCATTCAACCATCATTTCATATTTTCAATAAAAGACACTTTTTCAGATTAAACCAAAATATGTGCGGCTTTGCAATACTACTAAAGTCAGTCAAAGATATTTCTAGCCGGCAAAATGATCCAAACTCTTCTATCAATATCGGTCTTGACGCCACAGTTGGAAATGCGGGTCATGTGATGCCATCTGGCAAACAAATCCATTATGAAGAAAACTTTCTGTCTCACAACATTTCAAACAAAAACACACTCTTTCATTAGATCGATCGTACAGTATATTACAAGCCGCCATGTGTCTTATCAACATATTATTTCTGTGACATTCATGTGTGGATGAATCCTGAAAACCTTTATTGAGCTGTTTAATGATACTGTTGAATGAGCAAGTTTCATGAATGTTAGAAAGCTGTTCTCAGGCTGCATCCACTGCTCTTTCACCTTCATCTCATCACACTGAAGTGGAATAACCAGTCAGCAAACATTAACAGGCCAGCGCACTGAACAGGCTTTCTTAATGTTTCCTTGTTTTAAATTTATGATTCAACGCCGCCGACATTCACAAGCACATTTCAACTGGAATGCCTACCGGAGCAATGAAATACAAGACAATGTGGATTTCAGTAAATTAAATACTATTTCATCTCCAATTTAAGTACCACCTTCCACATTGTGTGAACTTAATCCCTGCTAAGTGTCTCTACTGTTACGACTCCTCTGCATCGGCGACAGCTGCGGCCAGAAGCGTGACGTTTTCGGGTTGTCTGTCCGTCCGTCATGTCCATTCTCGTGAACGCGATATCTCAGGAACGCCTGGAGCACATTTCTTCATTATGCCACAAATGTCCTGGACTCAAGGACGAGCTCATTTGATTTTGGAGGTCAAAGGTCACTGTGACCTCACAAAACACATTTTTTTTTTGTCAAAACCAGGCGGCAACCTCCAGTTCTAAACAGTGAAGCCAATGCAGAAGTGCTTTGAACTCACATTATCTCTGTCAATCTCCTAATCTCCTTGCGAATAAGAAGTCTGATTGTACAGAAGTCTATGAGAAAATGACTACTTCTTACTTGAGTTATTAACTCAATAAACATTGTGAACAATCGCTAGTTTCAAGTCTTCTTCAATACAGCATGATGATCATTTTCGAAAATGATGATCCCATTTAGAGTCAGATAGACCATAAAGAGCAGTATGCTTTAGGGCGGGCTACCTTGTGATTGACAGGTCGTTATATCAGAGCCGTCTCAACGTCGCTCCTCCAAACAAAGTCACTTCCGCTCACCGGTTGCAAAAAACCAAGATAGCGACGGCTACAATGCTGAACTCAGGGCTTCAAAACCGCAGTCCACAATCCAATGGGTCACGATGACTACGTTCACTTCTCATATACAGTCCATGGTCATATGGAGGATAAAATGATGGCATTTTGGACGGACTTGGTTGTAAACTGCAGCGTTACTGGTTGGCGGAGGCATAGAACCACAGGGCGATCATTCTACTCTCCTTATAAATGTACAGTGAATTATTTGTGCGTCTGCAAAGAAGGCCCAGAGCTGTGTGAGTCCATGTAAAGCATAATGAGACAGGAAGAAGGAACGTCATTCATCTATAGGTCACTACTTTGGCTTTCTTTGACATTTTGTTTTGTGCAGTCGTTCAATTTTTATGAATAAACAATGCTAACTGCAATTATTACTGTAACTCCTCGATTTTATTCCTCTGAACTGGCCAAATGAATTCAAGCTATTCCATAAAACAAAGTTTAAAGAGCTCACTAATCAGCGCTGGCCTCAAAGAATTCTTGTGGTCTGGGAACTGTGTCCCAGTGTGGTTGGCTTATGGCTGACTGCAGGCAAAGATCTTAAGTATTTTTCAAGCTGCCTTTTCAGCATCATAATGTTTCTGAATGGGAAGTCTATGAAGTAACCATGATCCTCCCAGGATGCTTGTGTTTCTGCTGTCTGCATTTCTGCAGATGTAGACAAAAGTAAAGTACAACAGATAAATACAGGGAGTTTTATTACACTTACATTTAGAGTTTATATGATAGAACGATTTATTACATTATCCCTTTTCAGAAGTTTTTCTTCAGTATGAGCAATATTTGACCTCTTTTATGAGATTTTGCACAGTTATGCCGTCAATTATTACCAGTGTGGTTCTTGAGAAATAAAAATCAACCCAGAAATGAAGTTTTAGTCTTGAAATGTGATTTGTACTTCAAATTTTATTTGGAAAAATAATACCAAGCATAAAGAAAACATCTATACAAAATCAGTGAAACTCTTGTTCTCAAGGCCACATAAGTCTGTGTGGTTATCCATTGTGTCATCACACCAAAGCTGTGCAGCCAAGAGGTAGTTTTATTTTATCTAGATATATCTATGATGATAGGCTGCTCCTCTTGGTTCATCTCTCAGTATTTAGAAAGATTCATGCTTTATAATCGCTGCGAGAACCACAAGCTGGAGAAAGAGCAGAGGTGGAGGATTAGGAATGCTTCCTTTCTCTTCCCATCGCCATATGACGGGAATTAAAAAGATCACAGGAGAGTAGATCATATTCTACCACACGCCACGTACAACATCAAATTCATGGACGACACTGAACTCAAACGAGAGTTTGACAACTATCCACAAGACAAGCTGCTAATTTTAGCTGAGAGGGTATTGGTTATTATGGCGGACCCTTTGCAACAGGGTCACGGTGTTAAAACTCAACACTGAAACCGAGCACTCATCAGCAGCTCAAGTGATCCATGTCAGTCCTCACAGATCGCTCCCAATGATTGACAACATACGCCTAGAGTGAGGGTTAGTTTAAGCATTATCTGCACCAGGCTAGACAATTAAATAATTTTTTATGGTGCAATTTTGGGCTATCTTTGCCCCGATGTTTTAAGTTTGGAGGGACTTTCATACACAGTCACACAATTTTATTTGCCCCCTCAATTTTGCTTCATGGGGAAAACACCTTGAATTTGGGAGAAATGTGGCCTCATGCCCCTGATTATTTCTGACGCTGACTTGTACTGATACTTGATAAAGATCGGCACCCCAAAGACAATAACAAAGAATATAGAAATTTAAGTAAATAAATCAATTAATAGAATCAGAGCTGCAACGATTAGTGAATGTGTCGATTAATATATAAATTGGTATTTTTCAAGAAGGAAATGCCAAAAATGATCTTGTTCCAGCTTCTAAAATGTGAGTATTTTCATCAGCTATTATTTTCTCAATCATCTATCGTCTACAAAATGAAGAAAGAAATTGAAAAATTCCAGTTATCATTTCCAACAGCACAAGATGACGACTTCAAATGTCTTGCTTAATTCAACCAACAGTCAAAAAGCCAAAGATATTCACTCTGTTATCACGCACGACAAAGACGAGCATTAAACCTTCACCTGTGAGAAGCTGGGAGCAGAAAATAATTTACATTTTTACTTGAAAATTACTAAAACAATTATTTAATCATCAAATTAGTTGCAAATTATTTTTTGGACTAATAATTGTAATAATTCACCTTTGACTCTTTTTCTCAAGGCCCACACATACATGTGTTTAAATAGCCGTATCAACATTTACAGCTGCCTGTCAAGACATCAGCCATACTGTTTCATTCTCCTGCTGTCAGCAGCCGCTTTGTTGGTACAAACTAAAAACCGAAACATCTTTAGGCACAAAGAGCCATTGACATCAACCCAAGTGTAACCCTTGAATACACACTTCTTCCTCGAGCCTCAAGTGCAGCAGATGCCCTTCATGTGGCCGGGTGTAAAAAATGTATTTCAGGAGGCCCAAAGTATTTCATTAATGAATGCACAGGTGCTGCGGGGCAACGGCTTCAGTAGAGCCGGGGCAACAAATCAAAGACTGGTGGCACAGTGAAGGAGTGAGGGAGGGGCGGCCGCTCTTTTGTTTATCTCCAAATTATAGCAGAGAAAACACTGCAAAGCTCCTCTGCACTGCGAGCTGTGAAGCCAGCCAGCGGCGTCCGGTGCAACGTGCGGATCCCGACGACCCCCAAGTGCTCACGGGAGAGCGTTCAAGTGAGGTGCTGCGAAAAGAGAGGCTCTTCACCGAGAGAGGGGCCTGAATTCCAGACATGTCCTTATTAAGAAAGGGCTGCGAGTGCTCACTGTTTCTCCTCCTGCCTCCCTTGTGTCAACCCAACGCCCTCCCTCCTCTGCCACCCCCCCCCCAACCCCTCCACCCAGCGCTCAGAACGTCTCTACCCAAATAAGGACAGGAGACCAGGGGATGCGTGTATGGGAGGAGTGGGTGGGTGGGTTGGTTGGTTGGAGAGCAGAGGGGGGGACGGGGGAGGAGAGGGGGGGGGTGTATGTGGGGTGGGGATGTTGTCCAATTTAGGCGTCCACTTTGGGGTCTGGAAAACAGTGGGATTGTTCCAGCTGGAATGCAACATCAGCAGTGAACACGCTCAGAGCTCAGACTAGAGGCAGGGCATTGTCAGCGGAGCCGGTTTTTTTTCAACACATCCTCTAGTGGAGTCACAGGATCGCAAATCTGGACGATAGTCGTGATAAAATTGAGCAGTAAATAAAAGCTACAAAAGACAGTTTTATGGGCTCAAATGCAACAGCTTGTTTGTCTCAAGATGGAGGCCGTTGGGACTCGGCTCTCCGACGCGATTTAATTTACTGCCGGCACGTCATTTGAAAAGAAGAGCTGTTGTAATTAACATATTGATTACATTAGAACAGCTGTTTTGAAGACACTGTATTGTCTCTTTGAGCCAAGTTTGGTTGAGGAACTCACAACAGACTCACACAACAAAATAAACTGCAGATTACACCGAGCTGCTCGAGCCAAACACACACAGTCAATCGAGAGAAAAGGAATCTGCAGCTTTACCTCATTGTTCAGCTTCTCAAATGGAGGATTTCTTGCTTCTCTCCTTTATATTTGATAATACATCGACTATCTTTAGGGTTTGGGGCTGATAGTCAAATTAAAAAAAGAACATCGATGACACAAATTAGCCTTTAGAACTTGTTTCACTGTTTATATACAAACCCAAATGAGATTAATCGAGAAAATAATCTCCAGATTAATGGATAATGAAATCAATTGTTGGGCTGCAGGCCTCGTCCCAAAGCACAAACCTGTGCGCGAGATTGCCAGATGGGAGGGTTTACGGAAGGATCTCTAATGAATGACACGCTGTTCCCACATTTGAGACAAAAGTCCGGGACACACCTCCCCTCCTGCTCTTTGGGAGTCAGGCCACGAGAGCAACATGCTACAGGATTCCAACGTGCAGCAGGAACAACGCTGCAAAGCTCTATGCGCCTCGCACGTTCAATGAAACCATTCATGCACCACAATCCCTCTTCTTCCCCATGTTCCCAGCCCTGACCAGAGCGATCACATTGCAGTCGGTTTTCAGGCTTATCTCCGCTCCCGACTCCGTCCACGAACCAACCAGAGTTTATTGGCACCGCACTCAGTTTCCCTTTTTTTCTTTTTTTCCTTTGACTTCCTAGACGGGATTGTGTGCGGTGAAATGTCCCAATGAATTCCAGTAATTCTTCTGAGTCACTGTGAGGCTGCTGGGTCACATGGAGGAAAGCTGTTGGTATTACCTAAACCAGGAAAGGGATTCCATCGCAGGCATTTGTTAAAAGGTGCCACAGAGTGTATAGGAAATCCCTTACAAACACCTACAGGCAGGGAAACCAACAAGAGGCCGTGTGCTTCAGCTAGTGGACGGCATGACATCCAGGAGTCGACACTTATTCACTCAGAGAGAGAGAGGATTTTATTTTGTTTTCTTCACATTGCCACATTTTTATTCCTCACTTTAATCTTCCACTGAACATGAGATCATCTTGGTGCTCTCAGACGCAGCATCCAGATGGGTTTCTACTTACGCAGTGGAATTCAAAGACGACAGTGGGGGCAAGACCTTCAGTCAGAACCACTCTGTCATGCCTCGTCGTTTTTTTTAAGGCCTGATGGCAACATCGCTCCTCCAGTCGTCTGGTGAGAAAGGAAGATTTGTCGAACCTTCCGACGCTTAAAAGACCAAACAGGATGGATCGTAGGAATATATATTCAGAGACTAAACATCCCGCCGTGGGAGCCAGTAGTACGAGAAACAACAGAATGTGCACACTATTTGACAAAAGTTTTATGTTTTTTTGCTGTTCATTTAATTTGTTTAGTTCTCAAAGTGATTCCTAACTTTAACTGCCCTGTCTCAAAGCGACTGAGGGACCCCTCCCTCCTCGAGAGCAAAACAAAAGTCAGAGAAACTTTTTTTATGTTTATTTTAATGATTTCAAGACAGCCTGCATAAATAAAAAAAACATGACCTTTTTGATGTTACTTGTTAAAAAAAATGCTGTAAATACCAAAAGGCAAGTCAACAAAAAAAAACACAGACAGAAAAAACCGTCTGGTGCTTTTTGCAATGTGGGACGGAGCAGGAGCATCAAATGACAAAGGACTAAAAGAGGCCACCGTGTTTGTGCACCTGGTCCATCGGACTGAAGCAGTATGGAGACACATTTGGTGCTCGGTGGTAAACGGAAAACTGATACAAAGTCATTGGGGAGCTAATGTTACTCATGTCTGCAGCGTCTCTCCGGGGCTTTCGAGTGCGCCGACAGTGATCGAGCAGCTTATCTTTGCTCTACTGTACGTCTACTCGAAACAAAGCAGTAACCTGATTTAACAAGTTCAAATAGTTCATATTTCTTTTTTTTCTGGAGATCAGACAGTGTAGACTTGTAGTCCTGGTGGTAGTTTTTTCACTCTATCATGGTTTTTCATTTACTGACTGTATATAGATAACATTGGGCAACTTAAACCTGCTTAGATACTTTTTTCCCTCTTCTTTTAGCTCTGCTTTGGTCTCCACCATCACCCGCGGGAAATATCTGTCTCTTTAGCTGCTAAATGCTCCGTCATGTTTCCCAGTGAGTTGCTAGCTGTGTCTATCTGCTACTTGGTGTTGAGCAGGTCGCACACAGTGAGTTTATCTTTGCTAAGAACAACGCTGATGAGAGGATTTAAACTGAAACAAAACAAAGTTGCGCGCGGGTCGTAGAATCAAAACAGTTTGCTCAAAAAACATTCAAATGTTCTGCGAAGCTATACTTTGATAATCCTCCTGTGGATTCTTCACTACAAAGGAATCCTTTCATGTTACACAAAGTCATTAACATATAAACATGCTTTAAGAATTAAAAGTATTACAGAAACAAAACATTCCTGTTACTCATTTTGACAAATCTTTACTGTTATTTCTTGGTATCATGGTAGATTTCTGGTCGTATCAAACACGAGGTGGAAATCAGCCTCCTTCTCTTGTCCGTAACTCCGAACGCCCGCGTTACCGTGACTCAATTCCACTGACTCATGTTGCAGATTGTTAACAGATTCCCTTCAAATCTGTCTCCTCCACCGTGGAGCCATCTAGCCTGTTTGTGTTTGCCTCTCCATCACATGCCTACTGGCATAATGTTTGTACCTCCGTCTGTTTGTTAACCGATGCGCTGCGAGATTTCTCCCTTGTCTTTAAAAATGCAGCCTTTTGTTAGGCTGCTGCTGGAGTTGGGACACTTGTTGGCAAAGAAC
>NW_022280203.1:219431-221183 GCF_004355925.1 Anarrhichthys ocellatus | reverse complement strand
CCCCCCCCCCCCCCCCCCCCCCTCGCTTAAGCCGAGAGTTAAAACACACCTCCACCAACACAGTAACAAATCCACGGCCTGAAACTCCTCCACACGTCTAAGGTTGAGGGGCGCTCACAGATGTCACAGAGAGATATCCCCCCCCCACACACACACACACACACAGCGACAGACACACAAACACACTCTTGACAGGGGAAACAACAGGACTTGGTGGCAGCTGCTCTCTAGGGTCAGATTACAGATAAAGAAAACATTTTAGGGTCCAGGCCAGGAAAGCTGCACTCTGACGAGAACTGGAGACGCTGCCTTATTCCTCCTGACATACAGACACACACTCAGATGTATTTTCAGCACAAAATGCACACGTTAAACCTTATTACTGATCCTAGGAAATGTAAAAGGCGATGAGCTGGCTGGAGTGTCTGCTCAAAGTTTGCCGCCAGTGCCTTCTTCAGACTCATGAAAGCATGAGCCTAATCTCCCCCTAAAAAAATAAAAAAATCCCCACCCTCCCCTCTCCCTCCCGTGTCTGTGTTTGGCCCTAATAAATTCTCTCCAGCTCCTCCAATAACTTCCTCCTACTTCCTATCTGGCACGGCGCTCAGGAAACAATCAGAGCTGAGAGCGAGAGGAGGGCCCGGACGGCCAACAGCTCACACGGCAACGAGGCAGAAAGTCGAGGCGGGAGGGAAAAGTTGAGACGAAGAAAAAACGCGCCACATGCTCCCCTTGTCAAGTCAAACATTTTGCAGTTTGACACCAGCTGTATGCCCAAGAACAACAATAACGCTCAGAGCGACGCCTCGCACGCAAGAAACGAGGATGTGTGAAAGCGATCCCAGTTGGAAGAGTCCGACATATATTCTACGAAGCTCACCGCAACTGATTCCTATTTGTTGTTTTTTTAGTGAACAAATCTCATCGCGTGGAAACAGGGCTAACTCACTTTGAGGTGAGGAGAGGTTACTGGTTTCCCCAAATGAGTCACTGATGAACGGGTACCACACGTCGAGCCAGCGCACGAACCCAAGGCCCGGTTCATTCATTCATTGTTCTGTTTGAACGCCTATGTGGTCCACCTTGGATCGTCCCACTTTCAGAGTTAAGCCTGAATCCAGCTGAGGAGGGAAAGACTGACACAAAACGGTTGGCGTGCGCCAGAGTGCTTCTTTCTCTCTGTTTTCTTTTTTTTTCTTACAGCCTGAATCAGCATTTTATTCGGAAATTTTCCAGAGAAAGCAGCAGAAAAGCCATTCTAGCCTGAATTGGTCATTTTGTGGCGAGGGGAGCGGTTTTGAAGCCATAATCTGTGAAACCTTCAAGACATGCATAACTTGTGCAGCAGAATGCGCCAGCCAATAACTCATCCCACCATATAAACAAGGCGATAAAAGCAGCCGCGGCTTTGATCGGGGACATATAGAGGGGACTTTCACAAAGGAAAATTATGATTAGACATAAAAAATATGAACCGGACATTGTACTGTTGCACATTTAATGTATGCCCACGCGCTCATAAAGGCCCGATCACCCACAACATCACTCGGGACACCTGTGTCGCTTTATATTAGGAGCAAAACAAATAGCTCTTCGCTGCAGAGGGAGATCATCCCCCAGCCCAAAACACTCTGAGCAAAAGGATTAAAGGGGTTTCACATGAGTGCCCTTGGGTCACTGGAGCTCCAGTGCGACAAACAGGCCTCACACACACACACACACACACACACACACACACACACACACACACAC
>NW_022280203.1:214951-219421 GCF_004355925.1 Anarrhichthys ocellatus | reverse complement strand
CACACACACACACACACACACACACACACACACACACACACACACACACTCATCTCTGAAACAACAGACGGGCTCAGTGAGCCTCATGCTATCTGTAATGGAGGCTGGAGGAGCCACAGACGCTGGCACACACACACACACCCACAACACACATTTCTTCCTCTTTTACAGAACATTTGTGTGGAACATCACTCCTAGCAGTCGGTCACCAGAGAAAGAACAACTACAACGTTTAGCAACTTGGGGACAACCGATACAAAGACCATACTGTTCTAGGCCACTCCCCGGCTCCTCCCCTGAGTGGTCCGAATAGCAGGCCAGGAAGCTTATCGGTTAAAACCTCATGGCTTGGAGGATATGTCAACATGTGCAGTGCATTAACGTGAATACAATGTTGATCGATTGTGAGGGCTGAAGAAACCGGTGTATGTTTAAAGATGTTTTTGGCTGGTGCTAGAGCATGCAGCATTTAGGTTGTATCCCCGTAATAAACAGCTCGAAGCACAACGTGCTCCTCGACGACACAGCTTTAACACATCCGCTGCTGGTTTACAGCGTCAGGCTGCATATTGTCCTCCAGATTGCCATCGATGCCCTTCTGCCGAGAGCTGCAGGCTCTTCTCTGAGGCCCTCTGTGTGCTCGCCACGCTCACATAAGTGGTATCTGTTCAGATCTGGGCTGACAGAGGGGCAAGTGTCCACCATTTGGATGAGCACTTCTGGGGATGGTGCTAAAAAAAAAGAAAAAAAAAAAGAGACCAACGTCTGCACAAATGGGCAAAAGCTCATTAGCCGCCCTTCTGTGGGTTTAACACAAGCGGGTGAAGCCGCTTCGCCGACAAACGGTCAACAGACCTGCAGCCGAGCAAACACTCGGCAGAGCAAAGAAGGGATGCATTCCCTTTGCTGGAATCGGCCGAGCGCCACAGACGACTTGAAATACCTTCTCCGTCTCTACAGATTGTGGTTAAACTCTTTTAAAAAGCGTAAACATCGGAGGGTAACATATTTCCTTTCCCCAACCCTCATGAAGCGCGCACATGCTCATTAACTCTTCCTTTCCGACAAAACGGCCCCAAGGAACACAGCTGGGGAGTAAGAAGAGAGAAAACGGCCACTTTAAGGGGATATTACCCCGAGTAATCTAATTGACCTCCATGACACGAGTGAAGCTGTAAAACTTTCCCCTCGCCTTTAACTCTCACACGGCGTTCATGCTACATCCACAACGGCTTAGGAACATAAAGTGCGTTCAAGGAGAGAGAGAGAGAGAAAAAAGAAGAAGAAAAAAGAGACCACATTGTACATTGGGAGGCCTGATGCATTCATGCTGCATGAAAACAATGAAGGGGAATCTGTCGGAGCAGCAGAATGCTTAATCCTTTCCAGATTTACCCATCAGCATCGAAATCTATTATTAGGCGTCTTCTTGGCATGTCTCATTTACCAAAGACACATTGTTCGGTGGTTCTGGTTGGTCGCTTCGTCTCAGAACATCATTTCCACATGTTGATAGAAAGTATAGCTGTAACTGTGGATTTTTTTGCCTCTCAACCATGAGACTAACATGACGAACAGGAACAGAAGGCTTCCAACGCGAACAAGCGATCGTCCTCTCTTATCAGCGCTGCATCGAGAGATTGTGTCTCTGACAACGCTGCCGGCCTTCAGAGGAGAGGACCTCATACTTACACTCACAGCCGTGAGCTGTGAAGTCTGTTTCCACACATAATCGGTGAAAATATTTCCAAAATGTAGGAAATACGGAATGAAAATACTACATTGCACAACGCCACAAGGAATGCTGCTGCAGTAAGAGCAGACAGTAAGAGGGCCGACAGCAGAGACACTTTAACAGGTTCTCCTGCTTGCTGTGACGAACCTGACAGACTGCATTCTGTTCTTATGTCAAACCTTTTGACGGCCAGTTATTCAACGCTATGACTTTACAAACTAGCATGTCCCTTCTTTTCCTAATAAATCAGAACATTTGGCTTGGTCTATATACCAAGCCTGAACTAACAACACAGACCAAGAGCAGGTGTAGCCGGAGGTGGCGCTCATATAATTATACAATTAGCTCGCATACATATCCACGCATCTCAAATCCTCACCTCTGAATTATGTGCTTAGTAGGACTTTGCAGAGTATCATCGCTTGCTCTGTTTGTTGGCACGGAATACAGAAGTAAAAAGGAAAGAATAGATAGATGGATTATAAATAGATACTATTTTATAACTAAATTATAAATTTGTAATTCACAAATGTTTTTACTTAACGTTAAATGTTTGAGTCGGTCAAACATTTGAGTTGTTATGGCTTCAGAATTTCTTCTAAATTGACAAAAGTCTGACTGGATTTTTTTTTGTGATCAGCTAATAAACTACTACCGGAGGTTTGGTATTTGTTAATAGTGACATAATAGCGGTGATGTAACAGAAATAATGTTGGGAATGCAGACGTGTAGTCACAGGTCTACACGCTGGCATCCCTTGATATTTGTCATTTGTTGGTGTATTTGTAAATCTGCTGATATTCTGTGGTTTTACCTTTACACTACCGAGTTCTGCCTCCATAAATAAAGTTAAAAGAATTTAATCCAAAACTATAGAATAGAGAAAATATATATATTTATTATCCATTAAATGAGTCTTAATAAACATGTCTGTTTCTAAAAGAGATGGAAATGTTGTAAAAATGGAAATGTATTTACTAAATTAAAATCTCATCAAAAACTAAAGAGAAAGAACATCTTCGTTGAGACAGATTATTTCATAATTATTATTTTTAGTTGTTGTAAACGTGTCTTTCTCTTTGTCTAATAAATGCATGTGTGCTGTTAGAACAGGAGCACTTCCCCTTCACTTCACCATGCTGACAAATCCAGAAGTTGTCTTACCTTTTGGGATGCAGAGGTCCAAACCACACTGAAGTTGTGTATTCCTCCAAATGGATGTGTGTGTGTGTGTGTGTGTGTGTGTGTGTGTGTGTGTGTGTGTGTGTGTGTGTGTGTGTGTCTCTCTCTCTCTGTTCCTGGAGGTAAAACTGTTGGATTCCTCTTGAGCAACAAGGCTGGAAGTGTTGGCTGATCCAGGTATGAACTGAGCGGGACAGAAAAGAAACATATTGGCCCCACTTCTCTGCTGTCAAAAGGGACGCTACCGGTCGAAATATGATTGTACAGAGCCTGTCAAAGATATCCATGCACACTGGGGAAGTCAAACACAATACAGCCTCAACCTTCCCTCCCAACGCAAGGAGCTCCGCGGAAAAATGTAAAAAATGACAATGATCTGAAAACTTCACGAGACGAGCGGCATGAAAAAACTCACCCCGAAAAGGGCTCTAAACAGAAAAGAGGGAAGATTAGTGGAGCACTTACCTTTTATATCTATAATCTGGCAGTCACCTTCTTCTTCTCACTGAGAGCAGATGGTCACTTTTAGTTAGCTTCTTTTAATTTGGCGCCTTGTTTTTTTCCCGTAATATTTCTCAGAGGTGTGACAGTATAAGTGGAATGTTAAGTATGACTTTGGTATGAAATCAACGCACTACACTGGAAAACGAAGGGGGAGGAAAAAAAAAAAAAAAAAAAAGAGTCGCGAGGAGGAGCCACTGGTGCGCGTCAATCAACAAGCTTGGGGGGCAGGGACTTCCCTCCAGGCCCCGCCCACCAAAGCCCTGCAGATCGAGATGCAGCTTCCTGTCCCAAAGCCAGCCTCTCAGTACACAAACACCACCAGCCTGTACATCCCTGCAACTAAATGCATCTGCTGAAGTACTTACGAGCAGTTTTTAAATACTGGTACTGTCATGAATTTTACACTTTTGCAGTGGTGGACCAAGTGCTCAGATCTTTTATTTAAGTGAAAGTGAAAGTGTGTAGAAGTACTCTGTTAAAAGTAAAAGTCCTGCATTCAGAACTTTACTTAAGAGCTAAAACATGAGAATCAAAATAAACTTACAGTACCAAAAATAAGATGATCCATCATGCAGAATGACCCATTTCAGAATAATCTTTATCACTGACCATAATTATTTATGTATTTATGAGTACATCTATTTAATGTTGCAGCTGGTAAAGGTGGGGCTTGTCTTAACAAATGTATATACTGCTGTTTAAACCATAATAATAATAATAATAATATAATTCATTTGTTTATTATATTTTGTATGACTAATCTGAATCTGCAAAATATCTAAAGGTATCAGATAAATGTAGTGGAGTAAAAAGTAACAGTAATTCCCACTCAAATGTAGTAGAAGTATGAAGTAGTACTTTCCACCACTGCATGGTTTCTTACACACATTGGTCAAAACTTTATTTTAGATTCTTAAATAAATAGTTAGTTAACAGCAGTGTTAACATTTTTAAATTATCAGTGAAAGAAAAGTTATTAATTAACAAATTGTGCTGTGCATATGGAAAGTAAAAGATACATATATATATATATATATATATATATATAT